>NW_026970821.1:0-47682 GCF_963678635.1 Symsagittifera roscoffensis
CAAACTCGCTCGAAACATAGGCGAATTTGAGGTATCCGCAACTGTATTTGCGGAATCCAGAACAGTTTGTGGGATCCACAAATAAATGATAAAACACTTGTATCATTAAATTGAGCTGTTGCGGAATCCGCATCTAAAACTGGAAGCCACAAATTGTAAGTGGAATCCGCAAATTGTTAGCGGAATCCGCATTTTGTTTGCGGATTCCCTTTACATATATTTATATGTGTAGTAGCCCTTAAAATTATATCTTTTTAAATACATGAGTTGATTTCACTAGAAAAAAAATTACTAGATTAGATCAGTGTTTGGGATTAATGTAATCCCAGTTACTGACCAGTAATTGGGATCGATGAAATACAAATACTGAACTAATTCAACGATTTGCTATGCGTTGGGTTTCTAATCATTCTCAACCTAATGACTCCAAATAATGGATATATTCCATATTTATTCCACATTATTCCAGTTTTTGGGATTTCTTCAATCCCAAATTCTGACCAGTTTTTGGGATCGATGGAAGCCAAATATTGACCTAATTTGGCGATATCCTGTGTTTCCATACACTCTCAACCCAATGACTACAATTACTGCATTTATTCGGCGTTATGCTTCCAAAATCAGTTTTTGGGATTAATGCAATCTCAAATACTAACCTAGTTTGTCGATTTGCTGTGTGTTCCATACACTCTCAACTCAATGACTCCAAATATTGAAATTGTTCCGTGTTGTGTTTCCAAAAAACTAAAAGATGACATCCACCGATTTAGGTAATCAATGTTTCAAGACTTGTTCGTGGATTCCGCTGACAATGGTTAAGTCTTTGCTTTTAAATTCCGCGTTGCTAGAGATAAAAATTCCAGCTTTTAATTGTTCATATACAATTTCAGTATTGAACAAAATTCGGAATCCACTTACAGTTTGAGGAATCCACTTACATTTGCGGATTCCGCTTACACTTTGCGGATTCCATTTACAGTTGCGGAATCCAGATCAACTAGCTATATTTGCTTGTTGCGGAATCCGCAAAAAAACAAATGTGCCGACAAAATTTTCGTTACAGGTATATGTATGCGGAATTCACTGAAATTTTGTTTGTGGAATCCACTTACGTTTTGGAACATAATTTAAAACTTGTCTCTGGAATCCAGGAACATATAGACACAAAATTGTGCTCCTATCCAGTGCAGAGTTTGGCCTCGTAATGATAACAAATCATAAATGTGTCATAGTTTTCTTTGAGTCATATTTTTCATATATATTTTTGGATATCAATCGCGACAAAAAAAAATAAAGTTCTCATTTTTTTCCAATTATTTTTAAATTTTATATCGCAAGGTACCTGGATTTTTTTCATAAAATTCTAGAAGACTACCGTATGAGCCATTTCCCCTGAAAATTCGTAGGTTTTTCCGGGAAAAATGTATCTCTTTGGTATTTTTTCCTAATGTCTCCCAAAAATTACTTGCTGCTCATTTTTAAAAATATGGCTTTCACTTTTGATTAATAATCAATTTTGTTTAATCGACTTCCAGCAGAAACTTTCTCATTGCCATATCGCATGGGTTGATTTTTTTTATTGCATATCTATACTTTTAGAAACTCGTGTTTTTTATAACAAAAAAATCTGTCATTTCATACATTTAATCAACAGAAAATTTAAAAAAAAAAACCTTTTAGAACATAAAAAAGCCTTTAAACGTTTCAAGATAACCGCCAGCGGCAAGTTTATTTAGCTAAATTAAATCACAGTTTTTGGAAGCGCAAGTATACTAACAAGAAATGACAAAAAAGTTAGTTGCAACCGTCTGTAGTTTTTTTTATCAGAAATTCCTCATACAATCATTACGAGGCCAAACTGTGCATTCTCTGCATTGTAAGCGGAATCCGCAACAGGCCAAAATCAGTTTTGTTGCGGAATCCGCAACAATTTAACTTTTCTTTTATCTTATTTGCTGTTTTCGATTCCACAAACAAATACCTAAATCATTTTACCGCTCAAACTCGCATTTGAGGTATCCGCAACTGTATTTGCGGAATCCAGAACAGTTTGTGGGATCCACAAACAAATGATAAAACACTTGTATCATTAAATTGAGCTGTTGCGGAATCCGCAACTAAAACTGGAAGCCACAAATTGTAAGTGGAATCCGCAAATTGTTTGCGGAATCCGCATTTTGTTTGCGGATTCCCTTTACATATATTTATATGTGTAGTAGCCCTTAGAATTATTTCTTTTTAAATACATGAGTTGATTTCACTAGAAAAAAACTTACTAGATTAGATCAGTGTTTGGGATTAATGGAATCCCAGTTACTGACCAGTAATTGGGATCGATGAAATACAAATACTGAACTAATTCAACGATTTGCTATGCGTTGGGTTTCTAATCATTCTCAACCTAATGACTCCAAATAATGGATATATTCCATATTTATTCCACATTATTCCAGTTTTGGGAATTCTTCAATCCCAAATAATGACCAGTACTTGGGATCGATGGAACCCAAATATTGACCTAAGTTGGCGATATCCTGTGTTTCCATACACTCTCAACCCAATGACTACAATTACTGCATTTATTCGGCGTTATGCTTCCAAAATCAGTTTTTGGGATTGAAGCAATCTCAAATACTAACCTAGTTTGTCGATTTGCTGTGTGTTCCATACACTCTCAACTCAATGACTCCAAATATTGAAATTGTTCCGTGTTGTGTTTCCAAAAAACTAAAAGATGACATCCACCGATTTAGGTAATCAATGTTTCAAGACTTGTTCGTGGATTCCGCTGACAATGGTTAAGTCTTTGCTTTTAAATTCCGCGTTGCTTGAGATAAAAATTCCAGCTTTTAATTGTTCATATACATTTTCAGTATTGAACAAAATTCGGAATCCACTTACAGTTTGAGGAATCCACTTACATTTGCGGATTCCGCTTACACTTTGCGGATTCCATTTACAGTTGCGGAATCCAGATCAACAAGCTATATTTGCTTGTTGCCGAATCCGCAAAAAAACAAATGTGCCGACAAAATTTTTGTTACAGGTTTATGTATGCGGAATTCACTGAAATTTTGTTTGTGGAATCCACTTACATTTTGGAACATATTTTAAAACTTGTCTCTGGAATCCAGGAACATATAGACACAAAATTGGGATCCTATCCAGTGCAGAGTTTGGCCTCGTAATGATAACAAATCATAAATGTGTCACAGTTGTCTTTGACCCATAGTTTTCATATGTATTTTTGGATATCAATCGCGACAAAAATAAATAAAGTTCTCATTTTTTTCCAATTATTTTTAAATTTTATATCGCAAGGTACCTGGATTTTTTTTCATAAAATTCTAGAACACTACCGTATGAGCCATTTCCCCTGAAAATTCGTAGGTTTTTCCGGGAAAAAAGTATCTCTTTGGTATTTTTTCCTAATGTCTCCCAAAAATTACTTGCTGCTCATTTTTAAAAATATGGCTTTCACTTTTGATTATTATTCAATTTTGTTTAATCGATTTCCAGCAGAAACTTTCTCATTGCCATATCGCATGGGTTGATTTTTTTATTGCATATCTATACTTTTAGAAACTCGTGTTTTTTATAACAAAAAAATCTGTCATTTCATACATTTAATCAACAGAAAATTTGAAAAAAAATTCTTTTAGAACATAAAAAAAAGCCTTTAAACGTTTCAAGATAACCGCCAGCGGCAAGTTTATTTAGCTAAACTAAATCACAGTTTTTTGGAAGCGCAAGTATACTAACAAGAAATGACTAAAAAGTTAGTTGCAACCGTCTGTAGTTTTTTTATCAGAAATTCCTCATACAATCATTACGAGGCCAAACTGTGCATTCTCTGCATTGTAAGCGGAATCCGCAACAGGCCAAAATCAGTTTTGTTGCGGAATCCGCAACATTGTAACTTTTCTTTGATCTTATTTGCTGTTTTCGATTCCACAAACAAATACCTAAATCATTTTAGCGCTCAAACTCGCTCGAAACATAGGCGAATTTGAGGTATCCGCAACTGTATTTGCGGAATCCAGAACAGTTTGTGGGATCCACAAACAAATGATAAAACACTTGTATCATTAAATTGAGCTGTTGCGGAATCCGCAACTAAAACTGGAAGCCACAAATTGTAAGTGGAATCCGCAAATTGTTAGCGGAATACGCATTTTGTTTGCGGATTCCCTTTACATATATTTATATGTGTAGTAGCCCATAAAATTATATCTTTTTAAATACATGAGTTGATTTCACTAGAAAAAAAATACTGCATTTCAATACAATTACTGCATTTATTCGGCGTTATGCTTCCAAAATCAGTTTTTGGGATTGATGCAATCTCAAATACTAACCTAATTTGTCGATTTGCTGTGTGTTCCATACACTCTCAACTCAATGACTCCAAATATTGAAAATGTTCCGTGTTGTGTTTCCAAAAAACTAAAAGATGACATCCACCGATTTAGGTAATCAATGTTTCAAGACTTGTTCGTGGATTCCGCTGACAATGGTTAAGTCTTTGCTTTTAAATTCCGCGTATCTAGAGATAAAAATTCCAGCTTTTAATTGTTCATATACAATTTCAGTATTGAACAAAATTCGGAATCCACTTACAGTTTGAGGAATCCACTTACATTTGCGGATTCCGCTTACACTTTGCGGATTCCATTTACAGTTGCGGAATCCAGATCAACTAGCTATATTTGCTAGTTGCCGAATCCGCAGCAAAACAAATGTGCCGACAAAATTTTCGTTACAGGTATATGTATGCGGAATTCACTGAAATTTTGTTTGTGGAATCCACTTACGTTTTGGAACATAGTTTAAAACTTGTCTCTGGAAACCAGGAACATATAGACACAAAATTGTGCTCCTATCCAGTGCAGAGTTTGGCCTCGTAATGATAACAAATCATAAATGTGTCATAGTTTTTTTTGACCCATAGTTTTCATATGTAATTTTGGATATCAATCGCGACAAAAAAAAATAAAGTTCTCAATTTTTTCGTATTTTTTTTAAAATTTTATATCGCAAGGTACCTGGACTTTTTTTCATAAAATTCTAGAACACTACCGTATGAGTCATTTCCCCTAAAAATTCGTAGGTTTTTCCGGGAAAAATGTATCTCTTTGGTATTTTTTCCTAATGTCTCCCAAAAATTACTTGCTGCTCATTTTTAAAAATATGGCTTTCACTTTTGATTATTAATAAATTTTGTTTAATCGATTTCCAGCAGAAACTTTCTCATTGCCATATCGCATGGGTTGATTTTTTTATTGCATATCTATACTTTTAGAAACTCGTGTTTTTTATAACAAAAAAATCTGTCATTTCATACATTTAATCAACAGAAAATTTGAAAAAAAATTCTTTTAGAACATAAAAAAAAGCCTTTAAACGTTTCAAGATAACCGCCAGCGGCAAGTTTATTTAGCTAAACTAAATCACAGTTTTTTGGAAGCGCAAGTATACTAACAAGAAATGACTAAAAAGTTAGTTGCAACCGTCTGTAGTTTTTTTATCAGAAATTCCTCATACAATCATTACGAGGCCAAACTGTGCATTCTCTGCATTGTAAGCGGAATCCGCAACAGGCCAAAATCAGTTTTGTTGCGGAATCCGCAACATTGTAACTTTTCTTTGATCTTATTTGCTGTTTTCGATTCCACAAACAAATACCTAAATCATTTTAGCGCTCAAACTCGCTCGAAACATAGGCGAATTTGAGGTATCCGCAACTGTATTTGCGGAATCCAGAACAGTTTGTGGGATCCACAAACAAATGATAAAACACTTGTATCATTAAATTGAGCTGTTGCGGAATCCGCAACTAAAACTGGAAGCCACAAATTGTAAGTGGAATCCGCAAATTGTTAGCGGAATACGCATTTTGTTTGCGGATTCCCTTTACATATATTTATATGTGTAGTAGCCCATAAAATTATATCTTTTTAAATACATGAGTTGATTTCACTAGAAAAAAATTACTGCATTTCAATACAATTACTGCATTTATTCGCCGTTATGCTTCCAAAATCAGTTTTTGGGATTGATGCAATCTCAAATACTAACCTAATTTGTCGATTTGCTGTGTGTTCCATACACTCTCAACTCAATGACTCCAAATATTGAAATTGTTTCGTGTTGTGTTTCCAAAAAACTAAAAGATGACATCCACCGATTTAGGTAATCAATGTTTCAAGACTTGTTCGTGGATTCCGCTGACAATGGTTAAGTCTTTGCTTTTAAATTCCGCGTATCTAGAGATAAAAATTCCAGCTTTTAATTGTTCATATACAATTTCAGTATTGAACAAAATTCGGAATCCACTTACAGTTTGAGGAATCCACTTACATTTGCGGATTCCGCTTACACTTTGCGGATTCCATTTACAGTTGCGGAATCCAGATCAACTAGCTATATTTGCTAGTTGCCGAATCCGCAACAAAACAAATGTGCCGACAAAATTTTCGTTACAGGTATATGTATGCGGAATTCACTGAAATTTTGTTTGTGGAATCCACTTACGTTTTGGAACATAGTTTAAAACTTGTCTCTGGAAACCAGGAACATATAGACACAAAATTGTGCTCCTATCCAGTGCAGAGTTTTGCCTCGTAATGATAACAAATCATAAATGTGTCATAGTTTTTTTTGACCCATAGTTTTCATATGTAATTTTGGATATCAATCGCGACAAAAAAAAATAAAGTTCTCAATTTTTTCGTATTTTTTTTTAAATTTTATATCGCAAGGTACCTGGACTTTTTTTCATAAAATTCTAGAACACTACCGTATGAGTCATTTCCCCTAAAAATTCGTAGGTTTTTCCGGGAAAAATGTATCTCTTTGGTATTTTTTCCTAATGTCTCCCAAAAATTACTTGCTGCTCATTTTTAAAAATATGGCTTTCACTTTTGATTATTAATAAATTTTGTTTAATCGATTTCCAGCAGAAACTTTCTCATTGCCATATCGCATGGGTTGATTTTTTTTATTGCATATCTATACTTTTAGAAACTCGTGTTTTTTATAACAAAAAAATCTGTCATTTCATACATTTAATCAACCGAAAATTTGAAAAAAAAACCTTTTAGAACATAAAAAAGCCTTTAAACGTTTCAAGATAACCGTCAGCGGCAAGTTTATTTAGCTAAATTAAATCACAGTTTTTTGGAAGCGCAAATATACTAACAAGAATTGACTAAAAAGTTAGTTGCAACCGTCTGTAGTTTTTTTTATAAGAAATTCCTCATACAATCATTACGAGGCCAAACTGTGCATTCTCTGCATTGTAAGCGGAATCCGCAACAGGCCAAAATCAGTTTTGTTGCGGAATCCGCAACATTGTAACTTTTCTTTGATCTTATTTGCTGTTTTCGATTCCACAAACAAATACCTAAATCATTTTAGCGCTCAAACTCGCTCGAAACATAGGCGAATTTGAGGTATCCGCAACTGTATTTGCGGAATCCAGAACAGTTTGTGGGATCCACAAACAAATGATAAAACACTTGTATCATTAAATTGAGCTGTTGCGGAATCCGCATCTAAAACTGGAAGCCACAAATTGTAAGTGGAATCCGCAAATTGTTAGCGGAATCCGCATTTTGTTTGCGGATTCCCTTTACATATATTTATATGTGTAGTAGCCCTTAAAATTATATCTTTTTAAATACATGAGTTGATTTCACTAGAAAAAAATTACTAGATTAGATCACTGTTTGGGATTAATGGAATCCCAGTTACTGACCAGTAATTGGGATCGATGAAATACAAACACTGAACTAGATCAAAGATTTGCTATGCGTTGGGTTTCTAATCATTCTCAACCTAATGACTCCAAATAATGGATATATTCCATATTTATTCCACAGTATTCCAGTTTTTGGGATTTCTTCAATCCCAAGTACTGACCAGTATTTGGGATCGATGGAACCCAAATATTGACCTAATTTGGCGATATCCTGTGTTTCCATACACTCTCAACCCAATGACTACAATTACTGCATTTATTCGGCGTTATGCTTCCAAAATCAGTTTTTGGGATTGATGCAATCTCAAATACTGACCTAATTTGTCGATTTGCTGTGTGTTCCATACACTCTCAACTCAATGACTCCAAATATTGAAATTGTTCCGTGTTGTGTTTCCCAAAAACTAAAAGATGACATCCACCGATTTAGGTAATCAATGTTTCAAGACTTGTTCGTGGATTCCGCTGACAATGGTTAAGTCTTTGCTTTTAAATTCCGCGTTGCTAGAGACAAAAATTCCAGCTTTTAATTGTTCATATACAAATTCAGTATTGAACAAAATTCGGAATCCACTTACAGTTTGAGGAATCCACTTACATTTGCGGATTCCGCTTACATTTTGCGGATTCCATTTACCGTTGCGGAATCCAGATCAACTAGCTATATTTGCTTGTTGCCGAATCCGCAAAAAAACAAATGTGCCGACAAAAATTACGTTACAGGTATATGTATGCGGAATCCACTGAAATTTTGTTTGTGGAATCCACTTACATTTTGGAATTGATTTTAAAACTTGTCTCTGGAATCCAGGAACATATAGACACAAAATTGTGCTCCTATCCAGGGCAGAGTTTGGCCTCGTAATGATAACAAATCATAAATGTGTCATAGTTTTCTTTGACCCATATTTTTCATATATATTTTTGGATATCAATCGCGACAAAAAAAATAAAGTTCTCTTTTTTTTCCAATTTTTTTTAAATTTTATATCGCAAGGTACCTGGACTTTTTTTCATAAAATTCTACAACACTACCATATGAGCCATTTCCCCTGAAAATTTGTAGGTTTTTCCGGGAAAAATGTATCTCTTTGGTATTTTTTCCTAATGTCTCCCAAAAATTACTTGCTGCTCATTTTTAAAAAATTGGCTTTCACTTTTGATTAATAATCAATTTTGTTTAATCGATTTCCAGCAGAAACTTTCTCATTGCCATATCGCATGGGTTGATTTTTTTTATTGCATATCTATACTTTTAGAAACTCGATTTCCAGCAGAAACTTTCTCATTGCCATATCGCATGGGTTGATTTTTTTTATTGCATATCTATACTTTTAGAAAAAATCTGTCATTTCATACATTTAATCAACAGAAAATTTGAAAAAAAAACTTTTTAGAACATAAAAAAGCCTCTAGACGTTTCAAGATAACCGCCAGCGGCAAGTTTATTTAGCTAAATTAAATCACAGTTTTTTGGAAGCGCAAGTATACTAACAAAGAAATGACTAACAAGTTAGTTGCAACCGTCTGTAGTTTTTTTATCAGAAATTCCTCATACAATCATTACGAGGCCAAACTGTGCATTCTGTGCATTGTAAGCGAATTCCGCAACAGGCCAAAATCAGTTTTGTTGCGGAATCCGCAACATTGCAACTTTTCCTTGATCTTCTTTGCTGTTTTGGATTTCACAAACAAATACCTAAATCATTTACCGCTCAAAATCGCTCGATATGCGGAATCCAGAACTGTATTTGCGGAATCCAGAACTGTATTTGCCGAATCCAGAACAGATTGTGGAATCCACAAACAAATGATAAAACACTTGTATCATTAAATTGAGCTGTTGCGGAATCCGCAACTAAAATTGGAAGCCACAAATTGTAAGTGGAATCCGCAAATTGTAAGCGGAATCCGCATTTTGTTTGCGGATTCCCTTTACATAGATTTATATGTGTAATAGCCCTTAAAATTATATCTTTTTAAATACATGAATTGATTTCTCTAGAAAAAAAATTACTAGATTAGATCAGTGTTTGGGATTATTGGAATCCCATTTACTGACCAGTAATTGGGATCGATGAAATCCTAAATACTGAACTATTTCGACGATTTGCTATGCGTTGGGTTACTAATCATTCTCAACCTAATGACTCCAAATAATGGATATATTCCATATTTATTCCACATTATTCCAGTTTTTGGGATTTCATCAATCCCAAATTCTGACCAGTTTTTGGGATCGATGGAAGCCAAATATTGACCTAATTTGGCGATATCCTGTGTTTCCATACACTCTCAACTCAATGAATCCAAATATTGAAATTGTTCGGTGTTGTGTTTCCAAAAAACTAAAAGATGACATCCACCGATTTAGGTAATCAATGTTTCAAGACTTGTTTGTGGGTTCCGCTGACAAAGGTTAAGTCTTTGCTTTTAAATTCCTTGTTGCTAGAGATAAGCATTCCAGCTCAGCTTTTAATTGTTCATATACAAATTCAGTATTGAACAAATTTCGGAATCCACTTACAGTTTGCGGAATCCACCTACATTTGAGGATTCCGCTTATATTTCGCGGAATCCATTTACAGTTGCGGAATCCAGATCAACTAGCTATATTTGCTTGTTGCGGAATCCGCAAGAAAACAAATGTGCCGACAAAAATTACGTTACAGGTATATGTATGCGGAATCCACTGAAATTTTGTTTGAGGAGTCCACTTACATTTTGGAATTGATTTTAAAACTTGTCTCTGGAATCCAGGAACATATAGACACAAAATTGTGCTCCTATCCAGTGCAGAGTTTGGCCTCGTAATGATAACAAATCATAAATGTGTCATAGTTTTCTTTGACCCATAGTTTTCATATATATTTTTGGATATCAATCGCGACAAAAAAAATAAAGTTCTCATTTTTTTTTCAAATTGTTTTTATTTTTTTATATCGCAAGGTACGTGGAATTTTTTTTTCATTAGACTCGACAACACTACCAAGTGAGCCATTTCCCCTCGAAAATTTGTAGGTTTTGCCGTGAAAATTTATCTCTTTGGTGTTTTTTCTTAAGCTCTCTCAAAAATTACTTGCTGCCCATTTTTAAAAAACATGGCTTTTACTTTTGATTAGTAATCAATTTTGTTTAATCGATTTCCAGCAGAAACTTTCTCATTGTCATATCGCATGGGTTGATTTTTCTATT
The DNA here is from genome assembly GCF_963678635.1 of Symsagittifera roscoffensis. Classification (NCBI taxonomy): domain Eukaryota; kingdom Metazoa; phylum Xenacoelomorpha; order Acoela; family Convolutidae; genus Symsagittifera; species Symsagittifera roscoffensis. The sequence continues at coordinate 10,958 of NW_026970821.1, forward strand.
GCATATCTAATTTTTAGATACTCGGGTTTTTTATAACAAAAAAATCAGTCATTTCATACATTTAATCAACAGAAAATTTGAAAAAAAAACCCATTAGAACAAAAAAAGCCCCTAGATGTTTCAAGATAATCGCCAGTGGGAAATTTAACTTGCTAATTTAAATCACAATTTTATGGAAGCGCAAGTATACTTACAAGAAATGACTAAAAAGTTAGTTGCAACCGTCTGTGGTTTTTTTTATCAGAACTCCTCATACAACAACGAATCTTAAATGTGTCATAATTTTCTATGAACCAGAAATTTCGCGACAATAAAAAATCAACGTTCCCATTTTGTTTAAAATTATTTTTAAATTTTAATTCACAATTTACCTAATAAAAATCTTTAAATATTCTACATCACTTTTGTATGAGCCATTTCCTCTGACAGTTTGTAAGTTTTGTCTAGAAACAATTATCTTTTTGTTATTTTTTCCTAAGATCTACCAAAAGCTTATTGTTGCCCATTTTTAGAATTTGAGCTGTTACTTTTTGATTAGTAATCATGTTTGTTTAATTGTATTCCAGCTAAAATTTTGTCATTGTCGTATTTGTTAATTTTCATCACAATTTTTGAATAAATCAGTGAATATTATTTTTTAACGTGTAGGATTCTAATTTCAAAACTATTTTTCAAAAATGACTGAGACTAGATGTTGTTCTTACAAAAAACGAGGTCATTAAAAGATATTTAATTTGCGTCTTTTAATTTTTTTTTTCAAATTTTTGGGGTATCAAGAAGCGATCATGGAAACTTTTTTGTATTCGAGCCATTTTAACTTGGAAAGATTCCGTGGCAAAATGCTTGCAGATACTTGTTAGTTTTTTCATGCGTAAAATGTGCCAAAAAACATTTCGTCAATAATATTTAATGGAAAAACACAACGAACAATTGTTTTGAGGAAAAAAAGTACCAAGCAAAGAATCATTTTATAACGAGATAAAAACACTATTTTTGATATCATGAAAATCAGAAAAATTTTATTGAATGTATCATAGCTTATCATAAGAACACCTTTGAAAAGATTCTAAGAACCATGAGCATTGAGTTAAATAATTTTATTACCAAAGGTGCACTCTTTCATTTGTAGTGAAAAATTTTCCGTCATGTAGTCTTCGTGATTCAGATTTTTTGGCAAAATAGTACGCATATTGGTTGCGAGACTTCTTCAAAAACACCATGTGGATCCTTTTTCCTGCTATGCTTGTATAATCCGGTGGGAAATGTACGGGGACACGCATTAATGACTGAATGGAATTTCGAAGCAATCCGAAGTTGGGGAGAAGACATTGTAACTTGCAATGCGTGAGTGTAAATTTTTATCTTATGGCTGACTCGACTAACTAAAAACAAATATATTGAGCAGAGACACATATACAACAGAGAATTGTTCAATAAGCGTTTTTTTTTTTTTTTGAGAAAACTAATTTTACAATCATCTGCCTCAATCATGAAAGATTCCCAATCTATGGTTCAATTTATATTGGGTACCATAACTGAAAAAGTGAAAAAACTGGCTTCGATTTTCAAAATCGATGAAACGCTTCTTGAAAAGAACGCTTAATTAAACGCTTTCTCGAAATCGAAGACGTCGAAATCAAAGCTACCAAGGATCATTTTGAAACTATTGATGCTGTTTATTTGTTCTTAAAAATGTCGTGATTTTTGATGTGACATCTCGTAACATCCCATTCAAAAAGTTATAAAATTTTCGTTCATATTTATTTCAAACTTGATTCTCCAGAGCATTTGGTAAACGTTTTCCACCCCAAAAATTTTGTTGTAAACTAATTTTAAGCTATTTTTGAGTTTCCTCATTCCATTTTTTTTATTACTGCTAAAATGAATAAATAAGGTTTCCACCCGTCCGCATTTTAATGAAAACAAATTTGATATATCGTAAACAAGTAAGTTAAACCACGCAAGCTAAAAGCGAGCGAACAATTTAGGAGTAACACTCTAGCAATTTCACCAGAAATTGTTTGCCTATTAGAATTTACACCACTATATAAAATTCCAATTTTCGTGGCTTCTGATTGTTTGAAAAGGTAAAATGAGTAAGTGCACTGTTATCGAAAATCATTGAAGTAATGTCTACTAATTTTCTAGGGCAATAAAACTTCTGCAGAAAGCCTTGGCGAAGCACTACGTAACCCCGTTTGCTCTTTTCATTTTAAAACCAATAGTTTATCGATTGAGGAACTGGTCATATAAGTTTTCAGTTTAATCCTTATCGGGTAATTGAGCAAACAAAATATTCTCATCAATCAAGTCATATTCAAAGGGCAAGGAGCTGACTCGATCAAACAACAGTTATCGCTTACTCCCCAAAAGTGACAGTGACAATTTATTACTGAATAATGTCTGAATATGAATTTTCATAGACTTTTTTGTAGTTTTGCTTTGTGATTCTTCTTGCCGAGATTTTTGGTTCGTATTTAAGCAAATTATTAACTATAAAAGATATATGGAGAATCCTTATATCATATGCTTTGGTGAACTCTTAAAATCAATCTTTTTTGAAGAGATGCTTTGAAAAAAGAAGAAGACAAAAATAACACTCGTCGAGAAAGGGCAACCGTTTTGTTTTTAAGGCGACAATATTCTCTAAGACCTTTTCTTCCATTTCAACCTTTATTTTAAAGAAACTTCTTTGTTTTCTGCGCTGTACAGGGTATGTTCTAGGGAGTAGTTCAAGAAGTGGGAAGTGTGCTTGAAAAGTCAAACTCATCGTAAGTTTCACCGGAGCTTACGACATATGTGAAGCGGTCGGTAACGCTTTACAGTATTTGTAAGACTAAAATTTTTGCGCCGAATCCAAAATAGTAGCTCCCAAAGAAGTGCGCTTGTCCTCCTTTCTTTTGATACAGCAACAAAAAATTGTGGCAAAGTTTTCATCGATAACCTGGAAAGTTTTCATCAAGTTTAACGAGGTTCTTTGCAATAAATTTTTCTCTCACTTGAAAATTTTCAACTTTTTTTTATTCCTTTATCTATCCAAAGAGTGAGAGACCACAGTTTCCAAAGTTTTCCTGTAACATATTTTAAAAATTCTTCCGCAGCATAGAGCTCCCTTAAAGATGCCAACGACTTTGTGTGCTAAAACTGGAAAACGGTAGGTACTTAGCTGTTTCATTTTTACCGCTTCTTTTGTATGTGCTAGGGGAAAATCCATGAAGTAAATTTTGTGTTTTATCGGGTAGTTCAAGGTCATAATCCTCAATTTAGTCCGAGCTGATAATCACTCTGATTAGGAGAAATCGGGGAAATTTTCTTTTGATCAATTCGAAATTGTTAAGGGGAAAATTTTGCATTGATGCTCAGTGAAGATCATTATCATCACTGTTCAATATGAAGTTTGATTCTACCATTTGTTCAAACAAGGGAGTGGATTTTTCTTTAACTTTCCAGTAATTTTTAGCATACATAACCCGAAAACATTACTCCACGAATCAAGGTTTAAGTTGTGTCCAAATGCTTGCGCTCAATTAAAAGCCGTAAGTCCGCGCCGCACACAGTTTTTCAGAAAAATTTCTCATGATATGTTACTAGCAGTGTAGTGGATTCAGCAAACAAGTTTATTTATTTCATAGCAAAAGTACTTGAACTGTTTGAAATTGCAAGCTAACAAAAAAGTTTGGCTGTCAAAAGTATATCATGGTCTTCTATTGTTTTACAATCGTACTGGTGGAAAAACTTGATTGCGTAGTTGTGCTAGCCTTCATCAACACTTGAGTCTTTAAAACCTCTCTGAACTATCTAGTTAGAAGTATGGGTATTATGTATTATATGATTTTGTAAGCTTTTGATCCAAAGTGGTTGACCATCAAATCTAAATTGTTCGAATGTAGTTTTTTTACGAGAGTACATAGTGAATAGAGCTAGAATTTTGAGGACGGTTTGAATCCTAATTTCTCATTTGGGTTTTTCAGCTATTTTTTTTGTCCAGTATTAATTTCTTATCAAACCAGACATAGTCGGCGAGATATCAATTTTGCCTGTAGAGGTGATCAAAGTTAACTTGTTATTTGGGTGAGCATAATGTAGAGCCTTTGCTATAAAAACATCTTACAGCTGAAGAAGCTGGGAGCAATCACACATGTGAAGTTTGCAGTGATTCTATCCAAATTAAATTTTTGATGTGCCCAACCTTAACAAATCGATTAAAATGGCAGTCATCTAATTCAACGTCTGAAGTGTCGTCAGGTTCTTTCTGACAATATCGACGCAAGTCTGCAGTTTATCTTGGATAATCGGCTTGACAAAAACTCCTTTTTTCAAGGTAGAAATTTTTCGCCATTATTGCTTATAATTCAATCAATTCCTTTTTTGCGATCCGTCCTCTGTGCATTTTGTACTCCGAGTGCCGTATTCTACTTCAACTAAACCATATCTGCTGATTTGATGCAATTCTAGATTGTTTGTTTGAGTTTCCTGGGTTGTTTTCAGTGCCAGGAGCTTATTGATGGTCACAGTATATGACATGTTGTGCGATCCAGGGCGCCGATATTTTTTCATAGAATCAAAAGGTAAAACTGTTATTTGCTGCTGTGTTCTTGACGTTCACTGGCTTTCAGTTCTGCTTCCTACTTTTCAGTGATAGCTGATTATAAGAAATAAAACGTATCTAATCTTTTATCTAATAATAAGAAATCTCAAATTTTTGACTAATTTTTTCAATCCATCTTCTTCTAATCGTAAAAAAACGAGGCTATTTTGCGTGAAAACCGTCAAAACCAAATTGTTGATTAATTGATATCATACTAAGACAATGATACCAAATTTTGATTAAAAATTTGAGTACCATAAGATTTGATAGTACGAAAAGAAGTGAAAAAGGCGAAAGGCGATAAGTTTTGTTTGACTTTAAGCTAAGATGAGAGTTATATAGTGTTGTGACGACCAGAAGAAGAGCTCATACTAGTTGAATCTTTATTGACTTTTGTTAAAACTTCAATTCAAATAATCAATCAATCAGTTTTTTGTGAATTATGAACTCAAATTTATACAAAACTACAAGTTCTGAGAACTCTTCCACGTTATGTATAGTAAAACTAGGTAATTGAGTCAAAATGAATTTTTTAGTGCTGATACCACATTAGAAAAAAAAGCTTTTTACAGGTATATTAGAATAAAGATGAAGTGAAACCAAAACTTCTTCATAACTGGTCACTATTTTTTTTTGCTTATACAACATGATTTATCATGAATGTTCTTTGGTTTTTCAGATACGTTCTCGCTTTTCAACTCACTTTGCATGAAATTTTAGTCAAAACTGTGTATTTAACGTCAATTGAACGAACAATACGCTGCAGAGGTCATATTAGAAAGGTCAATCGTCTTAATATGAACGCTTCAGAATTTATTAGTGTGATTTTTAGCAAACGCACAATTTTTGTTTAATCACTAACAGTCCTTTTCCTCGCAAAATAGAGTTAAAAACTGTTGAAATATGAATTTTTGTCCGAAATTTCTTTTAAAAGTTTTAGTGAGAGAAAAATGGAAATCAATTGAAGCATTCAAAACGAAATACATAAACGAATGGTAGAAACGAGAATAAAGAGGTTTACTTTTACGAAAATTATAAGAAAAAATCTGTTGGTTTTTATCTGAAAAATTCAAAGATTTTTATCTACAGATGATGATTTTGTTTTTTCACCGCAATACAAATGAAAAAAGCAAATGAACCCAATTATGAAAAATTTTCCCGAAAAAAACTCAAAAAATTGACTCAAATAACAAAATCCAGGTATAAACTATATCAAATAAACAAATTTTTTCAAAACTAGAGCAAATCTCTGAAATAAAATGGAGCTAACAAGAGAAAAACTAATAATCTTCACAGTATAACAGATTTTTGATTTGTGTTTCATCTATTATCTTCCTGATTGCACAAAAAACATATAGAGACAAATTAGTGGAAAAATTTATTTTTTAACCGAAACTTTTTGTCTGGGAGTTTCTGACTTCGAAAAAAATATCCTTAAAACATCTGAATTTTTATGTAATTTTTCTAATCAAAAAATAACAAAAAATCCAAAGTATTAGACAATTACCAATACTTGAGTGTTCTATGTTGGTTTTTTTCCTAATCTTTTACTTTTAACCTAAACTGGAGCAAAAAGATCTCAAAACAATCAGAAAACTATGTTGAGTTTTTCTGTGCTTTTTGCTTGATCTGCCAATTTCAGCTTGAGTACAAGTTGTACAAAAACGTAGTCGAAAACTTGTAACATTTCAACGAGCGTTTAAAAATCCCAAGCAAAGTTGAATTCAAAAACTCTGTTTGTTAAGATCTTTCAGAAAAAAAAACTTCTGAACCAGATAACTGTGTATTCTTTTTTAAACCTTATCTTTTGAAACTGAAAGGAATTTCCAGTGCAGACTTATGCATATTTTTTTGGGGAATTGTTCATGGTCCGAAAAAATTGTCCAAATTTTTATCTTTTCTATGTCAGTTATCAAAATCAGTAAAAAACAATTTGTCTACTCAAAAACGCGCTGCTCTATGATCTCAATTAGAGACACTTAACTAGTTTAAGTGTGAAATGATGGCTAGGCAAAATAAATCAGTTAATCGATGTTTTATAGTTGTGTAGTACATTTTTTTTATACCTTTATAGCAAATTTAAAACAGCAAAATCCTCATAAGCAAGCCACCATTGCAGTTCTCACTGTAAATTAAAGATTTTTGGATCAATTTCTAATGGCATTTTCACGATATTTTGAATCCGATTATGATTACTGCTTTTCGAACATAAGAGATTTAGATAGCTCGGAAAACTTTTATAGGAGACTTACAATAAGTTTCGATAGACATATAACAAATGAACAAAATCAAACAACAACAGATATGCAAACTTTTGAGCTGTTGCTTTTAAAATTAAAGAAAGTCTTTTGCTGTTGCTTAGGGAAAATCAACCAATCAGAATCGAGTATTGCTTTAGTAACAATGTTTGTTCGAGATCAACAAGTCAGGCACCAGCAATTTCTAAAAGTGAACTGTTCATTTTTTTAAATCGTCAATCACGATTTTGAAAAAGTCTTTAAAAAATATTGCAATTTCTGTTGAGTTATGTTTCAAAAAAAGAACCAGAAAAAAACTCCAATTGATTTTTTTTGATGAAATAGATAATGATAATTTTCATAATTTTTTGGAAATTTATTTTATACAAAAAATAGTTATCCGGCTAAAAAAGGAAAATCTTTCTAGAAAAACTTACTCGATCAAAGAGTTTTCTTTTGAACCAAACAAAAACAGTCAAAGCTTTAAACTTACGGCTGAATTACAACTGACATACGCCTCACAAATGAAAGAAAACCCTATAGCCGAAAATTGGAGTCAGCCGAAAATCCTAGAACAATGCAGGAAGAGGAGGGGTATTCTGAAACAAGTACGTCTCTAGCAGTAAAATAATCACAATAGTCTCAGCTAGCTGTGCGTTCTATAGAGAACCTTCAGAACTATTGAGAGATCTTTGATTAAATTTTTTTTGAATTTTTGTTGCTTGTCATTTTTTTCATCTTCTAAAATTATTATCTTTTTTTCACGCATCTTTTAACTGTGAGAGTACATGAGTAATTCAGGGTAAAACACACAAAATGGTTGAAAACAATCAGACCACAAGTCAAATAGTTAAATTAGCGATACAATTTAGGAAACTTTTTTGTACACTCGTTAAAGAAAACATTAAAAATTTGCACGAAATTACAAAATTGCATCAGTTTCTTGCGTCTTGTCAAAAAGAAAACAAAAAATTTTTCGCATTTTTTTTTCAAAAAAAGTGAAACTTTTTTCGCATCTTGTCAAAAAAATAAATCATTTTGCGCATTTTGCAAAAAAAATGAAACAAGTTAAGCGTCTTGTTAAAAAAATGAAACATTTTTAGCATCTTGTTAAAAACATTGAAACATTTTTGCGTCTTGTCAACAAAATTGAAAAAGTTTGCAAATTTTGTTAAAACAAAATGGAACAATTTCAGCATTTTGACAATAAAAAGTGAATCATTTTTTATACAGTTTGGTGAAAAAAACTGAATTTTTTGTAACTGAAAGTTAAAAAAGTTGAAAATCAGGAGAAAATTTTACACTTTGCTGAGAAATTTGAAGAGAGTTTTTCATATTCAATAAAGGAATGTGCTAGTTTTTCCTTTTTCTCTGATACGTTTAGCAGTTTTGTGAGAATAGTTTTTGAGATAAATTGGATAGATTATCAATTGGTTTTTATTTTAACTTTTTTAGAGAAATTAAAAGAGAAATAGGGTTCAATTTTGAATAACTTTTGGAAGCAGAAAGAAAAAACATGCATTTTACCAAAACAAAAATCTTAGATAAACACGCACACTTATGAAAAACTCAAAACGATTTTCACATTTTGCATTTTTGTAAAAAAGTTCAAAACATCTTCAGCATATTTCAAAAAACTTATGATAATTTTACATTCTTTTCAAGAAAATTAACACAAACTCTACAGTTTGCAAAAATGTTCGACAGGGTTATGTTTTAAAAACTGTTTCAGCTGAAAAAAAGTTAGTTTTGGCAAGAATCTTATATCAATTATTTAGTTATCAAAAGAGAATTTTTTTGAAAAAAGCTTATCCGAGAGCCTGGTAGGATTCCCGACAGAGCTAAAAATGTGTCTTTTGATTTATTTATGCAATTAAAAGGTAATTCCCTCAGAGAAATTGACGCCTGTGCTCATTAGGTTCTAGATTTTCTAAGTTTCAAAATCTACAGATTAAATTTTTTTAATCTTCTAAATACCAGAAAAACCCATTGAAAATCTGAGCAATCAGAATTCCAGAAGAAAATGTTTTTTGTTAGGATGGTGAGATTGTTAAAAAAAAAACATGGTTAGGATGGTGAGATTGAAATTTATAAATTTTGCTATTTAAAAGATACTTAATCAAGGTTGTGATTAGTAGGAATAGTTTTTAAGGAAAGTGTTCCTTTTTAGAAAAAGTTTCAAAAACAGCTTCATCTCAACGAAAAAACGTATTCTACAAAATCTTTTATAAACAATTGAGGTCAACCAATGTTGAATAGTTTTTCGAATGAGCTCAGTTATTTTGAATGTTTTATAGAGAATGTAATCAAACCTACTTTAAGCTGGTAAAAAGATACAGCTGAAAAAAGAATAGATAATTTTTTGAAAAATTTCTATAGTTCAGTTCCATCCAAGTCAAGCACTAACATGAATAACTTTTTCAGGAAAAACAGAAGTCTATACAAAAAATTGAAGCCAATCATAATCGAACGGGTGAGTTTTTGCGTCCAGTTTGTAATTGGTACCGGATGTTCCAAAACTCTCTATCTTAACAAAATATCCCAGTCTATTAAGCAAACTATCATAGATCTGTCAGAATGGAGAGTACTCGAGAAAAAAGAATTAAGAAATTAGAAAAGAATTGGCTATGTCTAAGTCATCCACGAGAAAAAATACGGGTTATCATATGATTCAAATTTAAAAGTTTAGAAAAGAATTGGCTATGTCTAAGTCTTCCTCGAGAAAAAAGACAGGTTTTCATATGATTCAAATTTAAAAAAGTTTAAAGAATTTTTATATCTGGGATACGAAAATTGTTTTCATTTGCTTACAAATGAAAGTTTTCTAGAAATGAACGTTTTTGAGGAAATGGTTGACTTTGATAATTTCTCCACATACTCGAAGAAGTATTTCAGTCTGCTGAAAATTTACCTGCATAATTGGTGAAAAAATGACACAATTCACAAAAGAAGGTACAAAAAAGAAAAATGGAAGTAATTTGTGACAGAGGGTACAAAAAAGAAAAAAATTAAAGTTCAACAGCATCACTTTTTTCTGTTGAGAGGACAAAAAGGTGTCGCACACAAAGAAAAAAATACGAACTCGAAAAAAAACCCGATTTTTGTTTCACATAGATTTTTTGTTGTCTTGTTACATATTGAATAAAATTTTCCAACTGTTTGCAAATTATATTTTTTTTCAATTGATATAAACTTTTCTGAACCAAAGCTTAGTTTTTAATTACTCATCCGAGCAATTTGCTCAGAGAACGTTTAAAGTCCGCGTCACACCAAGTTTTTCAGGAAAATTTCTCATGATAATTTACTAGTAGTGTAGTGGATTCAGCAAACAATTCGTTTATTTCTTAGCAAAGTTACTTGAACTGTTGAAAATTGCAAGCTAACAAAAAAGTTTGGCTGTCAAAAGTATATCATGGTGTTCTATTGTTTTACAATCGTACTGGTGGAAAAACTTGATTGCGTAGTTGTGCTAGCCTTCATCAACACTTGAGTCTTTAAAACCTCTCTGAACTATCTAGTTAGAAGTATGGGTATTATGTATTATATGATTTTGTAAGCTGTTGATCCAAAGTGGTTGACCATCAAATCTAAATTGTTCGAATGTAGTTTTTTTACGAGAGTACATAGTGAATAGAGCTAGAATTTTGAGGACGGTTTGAATCCTAATTTCTGATTTGGGTTTTTCAGCTATTTTTTTTGTCCAGTATTAATTTCTTATCAAACCAGACATAGTCGGCGAGATATCAATTTTGCCTGTAGAGGTGATCAAAGTTAACTTGTTATTTGGGTGAGCATAATGTAGAGCTTTTGCTAAAAAAACATCTTACAGCTGAAGAAGCTGGGAGCAATCACACATGTGAAGTTTGCAGTGATGATATCCAAATTAAATTTTTGATGTGCCCAACCTTAACAAATCGATAAAAATGGCAGTCATCTAGTTCAACGTCTGAAGTGTCGTCAGATTCTTTCTGACAATATCGTCACGAGTCTGCAGTTTATCTTGGATAATCGGCTCGACAAAAACTTGAAACATTTTTGCGTCTTCTCAAGAAAATTGAAACAGTTTGCAATTTTTGTTAAAACAAAATGGAACAATTTTAGCATTTCGACGGTAAAAAGTGAATCATTTTTTTGCAGTTTGATGAAAAAACTGAATTTTTTGTAACTTAAAGTTAAAAAAGTTGAAAATCAGGAGAAAATTTTACACTTTGCTGAGAAATTTGAAGAGAGTTTTGCATATTCAATAAATAACTGTGCCAGTTTTTCCTTTTTCTCTGATACGTTTAGCAGTTTTGTGAGAAGAGTTTTTGAGAGAAGTTGGATAGATTATCAATTTTTTTTGTTTTTCCATTCAAAAGTTGACATGATAACTATTCACAAATCCATAACCACTAATCAAACATATTTTGAGTTTTGTACTTTAAGGAATCTTTCCAGAAATGCTGAACCAATAGTTGGTGTGGAATCCAATTTCTGGTTAGAACATAAAGAACGACATTTGATTTTTTTGCGCAACAGTCTTTTCTTTTCTTTGCAACACTTGGCACTTTTCTGCTACTTTCCATTACAAGTTGTGATGAACAGCGCAATTAAGTTGGTTGAAACTTTCGCCACTTGATGAAATAACAATCCAATAAACTCTGTATTTTTATAGAGTGTAGAGACAATCGAATGAAATTTCCCGATCGTTAGAAAATTTGATCGAAAGATTAACCAACAAGAAGTAGATGGAAATTACAATTTTCCAAAGAATATTAGGAATCGTTGGTAGAGACACAACAACCTTGGGGCTCTATTTATTTTTCGGAAAATTCACTGGAAAAGGAAATAAAAATAGACTAATCTGAAAAAGTGAAACAATTTAGCCTTTTGCTCAAAAATGAATCCGTTTTACGCATATCGCAATTTGTAGAAAAAAATGAAACATTTTTTTCATCTTGTCGAAAAAAAATTGAAAAAGTTTTTGATTTTTGTAGGAAAAACTGAACAATTTTTAAGGCTTTATCTACAAATTTCAAACACTTTTGGCATTCTGTCAAAAAAATTCTTACAATTTTTCTTGTACAGTTAATAATCAGTCCTAATGAATTTTTTGTTCAATTTTTTGTTCAATCATTTAGAAAACTGATTCTTGCATGTCTGTTGATCATAAACAAAAGAAAAATAACGTATTAGTGAAAAGAATAGCGGTCAAAATTATCAATCTAGAATCGTTTTAAGCAAAAAGTCAATATGATTTTTTTACCAAATAATTTTGCGTTTTCCGCACTGTCGTTTCGGAAATAGGGTTCAATTTTGAATAACTTTTGGAAGCAGAAAGAAAAAACATGCATTTTACCAAAACAAAAATCTTAGATAAACACGCACACTTATGAAAAACTCAAAACGATTTTCACATTTTGCATTTTTGTAAAAAAGTTCAAAACAACTTCAGCATATTTCAAAAAACTTATGATAATTTTACATTATTTTCAAGAAAATTAACACAAACTCTACAGTTTGCAAAAATGTTCGACAGGGTTATGTTTTAAAAACTGTTTCAGCTGAAAAAAAGTTAGTTTTGGCAAGAATCTTATATCAATTATTTAATTATCAAAAGAAAATTTTTTTGAAAAAAGCTTATCCGAGAGCCTGGTAGTATTCCCGACAGAGCTAAAAATGTGTCTTTTGATTTATTTATGCAATTAAAAGGTAATTCCCTCAGAGAAATTGACGCCTGTGCTCATTAGTTTCTAGATTTTCTAAATTTCAAAATCTACAGATTAAATTTTTTTAATCTTCTAAATACCAGAAAAACCAATTGAAAATCTGAGCAATCAGAATTCCAGAAGCAAATGTTTTTTGTTAGGATGGTGAGATTGTTAAAAAACTTTGTGAAATTTAAATATTTTGCTATTTAAAAGATACTTAATCAAGGTTGTGATTAGTAGGAATAGTTTTTAAGGAAAGTGTTCCTTTTTAGAAAAAGTTTCAAAAATAGCTTCATCTCAACAAAAAAACGTATTCTACAAAATCTTTTATAAACAATTGAGGTCAACCAATGTTGAATAGTTTTTCGAATGAGTTCAGTTATTTTGAATGTTTTATAGAGAATGTAATCAAACCTACTTTAAGCTGGTAAAAAGATACAGCTGAAAAAAGAATATATAATTTTTTGAAAAATTTCTATAGTTCAGTTCCATCCAAGTCAAGCACTAACATGAATAACTTTTTCAGGAAAAACAGAAGTCTATACAAAAAATTGAAGCCAATCATAATCGAACGGGTGAGTTTTTGCGTCCAGTTTGTAATTGGTACCGGATGTTCCAAAACTCTCTATCTTAACAAAATATCCCAGTCTAGTAAGCAAACTATCATAGATCTGTCAGAATGGAGAGAACTCGAGAAAAAAGAATTAAGAAATTAGAAAAGAATTGGCTATGTCTAAGTCATCCACGAGAAAAAATACGGGTTATCATATGATTCAAATTTATTCAAATTTAAAAGTTTAGAAAAGAATTGGCTATGTCTAAGTCTTCCTCGAGAAAAAAGACAGGTTTTCATATGATTCAAATTTAAAAAAGTTTAAAGAATTTTTATATCTGGGATACGAAAATTGTTTTCATTTGCTTACAAATGAAAATTTTCTAGAAATGAATGTTTTTGAGGAAATGGTTGACTTTGATAATTGCAAGCTAACAAAAAGTTTGGCTGTCAAAAGTATATCATGGTGTTCTATTGTTTTACAATCGTACTGGTGGAAAAACTTGATTGCGTAGTTGTGCTAGCCTTCATCAACACTTGAGTCTTTAAAACCTCTCTGAACTATCTAGTTAGAAGTATGGGTATTATGTATTATATGATTTTGTAAGCTTTTGATCCAAAGTGGTTGACCATCAAATCTAAATTGTTCGAATGTAGTTTTTTTTACGAGAGTACATAGTGAATAGAGCTAGAATTTTGAGGACGGTTTGAATCCTAATTTCTCATTTGGGTTTTTCAGCTATTTTTTTTTGTCCAGTATTAATTTCTTATCAAACCAGACATAGTCGGCGAGATATCAATTTTGCCTGTAGAGGTGATCAAAGTTAACTTGTTATTTGGGTGAGCATAATGTAGAGCTTTTGCTAAAAAAACATCTTACAGCTGAAGAAGCTGGGAGCAATCACACATGTGAAGTTTGCAGTGATGATATCCAAATTAAATTTTTGATGTGCCCAACCTTAACAAATCGATAAAAATGGCAGTCATCTAGTTCAACGTCTGAAGTGTCGTCAGATTCTTTCTGACAATATCGTCACGAGTCTGCAGTTTATCTTGGATAATCGGCTCGACAAAAACTTGAAACATTTTTGCGTCTTCTCAAGAAAATTGAAACAGTTTGCAATTTTTGTTAAAACAAAATGGATTTTAGCATTTCGACGGTAAAAAGTGAATCATTTTTTTGCAGTTTGATGAAAAAACTGAATTTTTTGTAACTTAAAGTTAAAAAAGTTGAAAATCAGGAGAAAATTTTACACTTTGCTGAGAAATTTGAAGAGAGTTTTGCATATTCAATAAATAACTGTGCCAGTTTTTCCTTTTTCTCTGATACGTTTAGCAGTTTTGTGAGAAGAGTTTTTGAGAGAAGTTGGATAGATTATCAATTTTTTTTTGTTTTTCCATTCAAAAGTTGACATGATAACTATTCACAAATCCATAACCACTAATCAAACATATTTTGAGTTTTGTACTTTAAGGAATCTTTCCAGAAATGCTGAACCAATAGTTGGTGTGGAATCCAATTTCTGGTTAGAACATAAAGAACGACATTTGATTTTTTTGCGCAACAGTCTTTTCTTTTCTTTGCAACACTTGGCACTTTTCTGCTACTTTCCATTACAAGTTGTGATGAACAGCGCAATTAAGTTGGTTGAAACTTTCGCCAGTTGATGAAATAACAATCCAATAAACTCTGTATTTTTATAGAGTGTAGAGACAATCGAATGAAATTTCCCGATCGTTACAAAATTTGATCGAAAGATTAACCAACAAGAAGTAGATGAAAATTACAATTTTCCAAAGAATATTAGGAATCGTTGGTAGAAACACAACAACCTTGGGGCTCTATTTATTTTTCGGAAAATTCACTGGAAAAGGAAATAAAAATAGACTAATCTGAAAAAATGAAACAATTTAGCCTTTTGCTCAAAAATGAATCCGTTTTACGCATATCGCAATTTGTAGAAAAAAATGAAACATTTTTTTCATCTTGTCGAAAAAAAATTGAAAAAGTTTTTGATTTTTGTAGGAAAAACTGAACAATTTTTAAGGCTTTATCTACAAATTTCAAACACTTTTGGCATTCTGTCAAAAAAATTCTTACAATTTTTCTTGTACATTTAATAATCAGTCCTAATGAATTTTTTGTTCAATTTTTTGTTCAATCATTTAGAAAACTGATTCTTGCATGTCTGTTGATCATAAACAAAAGAAAAATAACGTATTAGTGAAAAGAATAGCGGTCAAAATTATCAATCTAGAATCGTTTTAAGCAAAAAGTCAATATGATTTTTTTACCAAATAATTTTGCGTTTAACGCAACTGTCGTTTCGGAAATAGGGTTCAATTTTGAATAACTTTTGGAAGCAGAAAGAAAAAACATGCATTTTACCAAAACAAAAATCTTAGATAAACACGCACACTTATGAAAAACTCAAAACGATTTTCACATTTTGCATTTTTGTAAAAAAGTTCAAAACAACTTCAGCATATTTCAAAAAACTTATGATAATTTTACATTATTTTCAAGAAAATTAACACAAACTCTACAGTTTGCAAAAATGTTCGACAGGGTTATGTTTTAAAAACTGTTTCAGCTGAAAAAAAGTTAGTTTTGGCAAGAATCTTATATCAATTATTTAATTATCAAAAGAAAATTTTTTTGAAAAAAGCTTATCCGAGAGCCTGGTAGGATTCCCGACAGAGCTAAAAATGTGTCTTTTGATTTATTTATGCAATTAAAAGGTAATTCCCTCAGAGAAATTGACGCCTGTGCTCATTAGTTTCTAGATTTTCTAAATTTCAAAATCTACAGATTAAATTTTTTTGATCTTCTAAATACCAGAAAAACCCATTGAAAATCTGACCAATCAGAATTCCAGAAGAAAATAATTTTGTAAGGATGGTGAGATCGCTAAAAAACTTTGTGAAATTTTTAAATTTTGCTGTTTAAAAGATACTTAATCAAGGTTGTGATTAGTAGGAATAGTTTTTAAGCTAATTTTCACAAATAGCTTCAGCTCAACAAAAAAACGTATTCTACAAAATCTTTTAGAAATATTGAGGTCAACCAATGTTGAATAGTTTTTCGAATGAGTTGAGTTATTTTGAATGTTTTATAGAGAATGTAATCAAACATACTTTAAGCTGGTAAAAAGATACAGCTGAAAAAAGATTAAATAATTTTTTGAAAAATTTCTATAGTTCAGTTCAATCCAAGTCAACCACTAACATGAATAACTTTTTCAGGAAAAACAGAAGTTTAGCCAAAAAATTGAAGCCAATCATAATAGAACGGGTGAGTTTTTGCGTCCAGTTTGTAATTGGTACCGAATGTTCCAAAACTCTCTATCTTAACAAAATCTCCCAGTCTAATAAGCAAACTATCATAGATCTCTCAGATTGGAGAGAACTCGAGAAAAAAGTATTAGGAAAATAGAAAAGAATTGGCAATGTCTAAGTCATCTACGAGAAAAAATACGGGTTTTCAATTGATTCAAATTTAAAAAAATTTGATGATTTTTTGTAGCTGGGATACGAAAATTAACAAATGACTGTTTTTGAGGAAATGGCTGACTTTGATAATTTATCCACAGACTCGAAGAAGTGTTTCAGTCTGCTAAGAATTTACCTGCTTAATTGGTGAAAAAATGACACAATTCACAAAAGGAGGTACAAAAAAGAAAAATGGAAGTAATTCGTGACAGAGGGTACAAAAAAGAAAAAATTGAATGTTCAACATCATCACTTTTTTCTGTTGAGAGGACAAAAAGGTGTCGCACACAAAGAATAAAAATAAAACGAACTCGAAAAATAACCCGATTTTTTTTTCACATAGATTTTTTGTTGTCTTGTTACATATTGAATAAAATTTTCCAACTGTTTGCAAATTATATTTTTTTCAATTGATTTAAACTTTTCTGATCCAAAGCTTAGTTTTTAATTACTCATCCGAGCAATTTGCTCAGAGAACGTTTAAAGACAGTTGATCATTTTGTCACAAAGCATAAAAAATCACTATGCACAGAACAATAAAACAATCCAAAATCTTCAACAAATCAGATTAATTTATTGAATTTTTTTACTTTTTGAATTCTATCCAGTAACGTTTAACCAAGAGTTTGTGTGGAAGCAAGTTTTTGAATAGAAGTAGATAATGTGTCTTGAATTATTTCCAAATTCGTCGTTTTTTTTACACTACTAGGCTTCTTTCGGCTTCTTTGCCTCGTAAGTTACGCTGAACTGCTCGACTAAGCTGATTGAGTACTTCTTCCGCTCAATCAAAACTCGTAAGTCTGCGTCACACACAGTTTTTCAGGAAAGTTTCTCATGATAATTTACTAGCAGTGTATTGGATGCAGCAAACATTTCGTTTATTTCTTAGCAAAGGTACTTGAACTGTTGAAAACTGCAAGCTAACAAAAGTTTGGTTGTCAAGAGTATATCATGGTGGTCTATTGTTTTTACAATCGTACTGGTGGAAAAGTTTGATTGCATAGTTGTGTTAGCCTTCATCAACAATTGAGTCTTTAAAACCTCTCGGAACTATCCAGGTAGGAATATGGGTAGTATGTCTTATATGCTTTTGTAAGCTTTTGATCCAAAGTGGTTGACCATCAAATCTAAATTGTTCGAATGTAGTTTTTTTACGAGAGTACATAGTGAATAGAGCTAGAATTTTGAGGACGGTTTGAATCCTAATTTCTCATTTGGGTTTTTCAGCTCTTTTTTTTGTCCAGTATTAATTTCTTATCAAACCAGACATAGTCGGCGAGATATCAGTTTTGCCTGTAGAGGTGATCAAAGTTAATTTGTTATTTGGGTTAGCATAATGTAAAGCCTTTGCTATAAAAACATCTTACAGCTGATCAAGCTGGGAGCAATGACAGATGTGAAGTTTGCAGTGATTATATCCAAATTAAATTTTTGATGTGCCCAACCTTAACAAATCGATAAAAATGGCAGTCATCTAGTTCAACGTCTGAAGTGTCGTCAGATTCTTTCTGACAATATCGTCACAAGTTTGCAGTTTATCTTAGATATTCGGCTCGACAAAAACTCCTTATTTCAAGGTAGAAAATTTTCGCCATTATTGATTATAATTCAATCAACTCCTTTTTTGCGATCGGTCCTCTGTGCGATCGGTCCTCTGTAATCTACTTCAGCTACACCATATCTGCTGATTTGATGCAATTATACTTTGTTTGTGTGAGTTTCCTGGGTTTTTTCAGTGCCAGGAGCTTACTGATGGTCACAGTATATGACATGTTGTGCGATCCAGGGCGCCGATACTTTCTGAAATAGTTTGGGCCTTATTTGGGTATCAGAATAGTTTTTCTGAAAATTCGATCTATAACTCACCTTCTGCTGATTTCCTTGGACTTTTTGAGAAACACAATTGGAATCAAAACCTCATTTTTCTTATTTGTCACGGCTGCTTTTCTTCGAAAAAATGTTTTAGCTTGCCAATATTTTCGGTTAGCAGATCGTGATAGCTATCAGAGTTTTCTGTCAAAAAGAGAAATCCTTGACAAACAAACAGTCGTATCTTGACGAGAGTTCAAGGGTAAGCAGAAAGGTTCCTCCTTGAACCTAAACAGTATTTCAATTTTTTAAACTGCTAGATAAGTTTGTGAAAAAATCTAGAAAAAAATTTAAAATGAACTGAACTCTTAAACTCTATTGTTCATAAGAATTTAGATAGTTTTTGTCCGGAATTCATTGATTTGAACGTTGTCGAGTCACTCAAATTTTTCAATGTCAAACAGGCTCAATGAATTTTTTTAGAAGTCTCCTTAAGTTAAACCAGCTATGGTTATTTTTTTTTATGTCGTAGGAAATCACCTGCCTCTTTCCGCGCCTGTTTTGTTCTCATGTATTTAGTTCTTGGATTTTTGCTAGATAATCATACGCAGCATAGAATCAAAAGGGAGAACTGTTATTAGCTGCTGTGTTATTGACGTTCACTGGCTTCCAGCTCTGCTTCCTACTTTTCAGTGATAGCTGATTATAAGAAATAATACCTATCTAATCTTTTAACTAATAAGAAATCTCAAATTTTTGACTAAATTTTTCAATCCATCTTCTTCTAGTCACAAAAAAACGAGGCTATATTACGTGAAAAGCGTCAAAACCAAAACTGTTGATTAGATATCATACTAAGACAATGATACCAATTTTTGATTAAAATTAGAGTACCATAAGATTTGATAGTACGATAAGAATTGAAAAAGGCGAAAAACTATAAGTTTTGTTTGACTTTAAACTAAGATGAGTGTAATATAGTGTTTTGACGACCAGAAAAAAAGCTCATATTAGTTGAATCTTTATTGACTTTTTCAGACCTCAATTCAAATAATCATTCATTGTGATACTCTCTGAAATTTTTTGAGCAAAGTCAAGATTCAACTTTTTCTCTGTTTTTTGATAATGATGAGCACAAATTTATACAAAATTACAAGTTCTGCGAACTGTTCCACGTTGTGTACAGTAAAATTAGGTAATTGATTTAAAATGAATTTTTTAGTGCTGAAACAACATTAGAAAAAAAAGTTTTCACAGTTATATTAGAATAAAGATTAAGTGAAACCAAAACTTCTTCATAACTGATCACTATTTTTTTCGCTTATACAACATGATTTATCATGAATGTTCTTTGGTTTTTTAGGTTTATTCATGCTTTATACTTCAGGTACGTTCTCGCTTTTAAACTCACTTTGCATGTAGTTTCAGATAAAAACTGGCGATTTAATGTCAATTGAACGAACAATACGCTGGCAGAGGTCATATTAGAAAAGTCAATCGTCTAAATATGAACGCTTCAGAATCAAAGAGTTTTCTTTTGAACCAAAGATAAACTGTCAAAGCTTTAAATTTACGGCTGAATTACACCTGACATACACCTCACAAATGAAAGAATTTTTTTTTCTCGTAAATGTGAAATCGAACAAAAAGCCATATAATAATATATCAAAGACTCTATTTATCGTCAAATGTGTCAAAACTCCCAATAAAGTTCCCTATTCCTCCATTTTTTTAAAAAAATTTTCAAAGTTCAGAAACCTTCATGATCCGGTTTCGAATAGGGTTTACAGAGATTTGAGCTATCTCTCAATTTTATATCAAAGTCAATGAACTTGACTATCTACTCAAAAATCAAAAATTTTTCATTGATGTTATAAAAAAAATCAATTGACTTGGTGAGAAAACTTGCAGGAATGCTAATTGCTATGATTTGATTTCTTTGGTTATTTATATCGGCAATTTTTCATATGATTACAGCAAAAAACTGTAGTCATTTGTTTTTGCAACTTTTTTTTGTATAATTTTACTCATTTGAAAGATATACATCCTTAAAGGGTAAGGAAAAAATTTCTGATCGGACACAAGCAGAACAGTAATGAAAAATTTTTGTGATTGGAAACGTAAATGTGTAAAAAGCTCCTGAAATGGACCTTTGTTTCTGATTGGACACAAAATTAATATAATATTTCCATAAAAGGAAGCTGGAGTCTAATTGGTGGATTCTGATTAGTTAAACCCATACATATGAGTTGAAGGCACCCCTCACTCCTAACTAAAAACTAATTTATTTTCAACTTAACTACCGTCAACTACCTCCTCTCTCAGATGTAAACTTTTTAAATTCAACTTAATTACAGTCAACTACCTTCTCTGTCAGCTCTAAATCAGTCACTATTCTTGTTTTTACCCTGTATCTCTCACCCAAATTATTGCTCAAAAAGATCTTCTCAGTGCAAAACAACAACATTATGTACTCGTTAGATTTTTCACCTGATCTAGTACAAATCCAAGTGCTAGAAACAGTCTCTGGAAATTTTTTGGCACGATTGGACATCCCAATCCAAGTCTGGCACATGGTGGTACTGATGCGAAAGGATTTCAACGAACATCATATGACGCGAGCACCGATCTCAGAGAACCAACTTGGAACAATGCAAATGATGAAGGAAGTGTCTGAACATATGGGAATGAACAACCCCGAGACTGCTGACTCTAGATATGTGCTCGATCAGTCAACGATTTCCTGTTTCCTTGGGAGGAAGAGTTGGGGTCAGCCGAAAATCTTATAGCAATACAGGAAGGTGGGGGGTTTACTGAAACAAGTGCGCCTCCAGTAGTACAATAATCACACCAGTCTCAGCTAGCTATGCATTCTTTAGAGAACCTTTAGAACTCTTGACAGATCTTTGACTAAGTTTTTTTTGAATAATTGTTGCTTGTCAGTTATTTCATATTTTGTTATTAATATCTTTTTTTTCACACATCTTTTAACTGGGAGAGTAGACGAGTAATTCAGGGTAAAACACGCCAAATGGTTGAAAACAATCAGACCACAAGGCAAATAGTTAAATTAGCGATACACTCGTCAAAGAAAACAGTAAAAATTTGCACGAAAATACAAAATTGCATCAGTTTTTTGCATCTCGTCAAAAAGAAAACAAAAATTTTTTTTCGCATTATTTCAACAAAATTGAAGCATTTTTCGGATCTTCTAAGAAAAATGAAACACTTTGGGCATTTTGCAGAAAAATTGAAACAACGTTAGCGTCTTGTTAAAAATAAAATTTCAGCATCTTGTTAAAAAAGTTTTTAAAAAAATTTTGCGTCTTGTCAAGAAAATTGAAACAGTTTGCAAATTTTGTAAAAAAAGTAGAACACTTTTAGCATTTCGACTACAAAAAATGAATCATTTTTTCGCAGTTTGATAAAAAAACTGAATTTTTTGTAACTCCTTAAAAAAGTCGAAAATCAGGAGAAAACTTTACACTTTGCTTAACACTTTGAAGAGAATTTTGCATATTCAATAATGAACTGTGCCAGTTTTTCCTTTTTCTCTGATACGTTTAGAAGTTTTGTGAGAAGAATTTTTGAGAGAAACTGGATAGGTTATCAAGTTTTTTTCCATTCAGAAGTAGACATGATATTTATTTACAAATCCCTAACCACTAATTAAACATATTTGAGTTTTGTACTTTACGGACTCTTTCCAGAAATGCTGAACCAATAGTTGGTGTGGAAGCCAGTTTCTGGTTAGAACATAAAGAATGATGTTTGAATTTTTTGCGCAACAATCTTTTCTTTTCTTTGCAACACTTGGCATTTTTCTAATGTATTTTGGCACTTGTATTTTTATAGAGTAAAGACATTCGTATGAAATTTCCCGATCGTTATAAAGTTTGATCTAAAGATGAATCAATCAGAAGTAGATGGAAAATACAATTTTCCAAAGAATATTAGGAATCGTTGGTAGAGACACAACAACTTTGGGGTTCTATTTATTTTTCGGAAAATTTACCGGAAAAGGAAATAAAAATAGACTTTCTACGGTAATCTGAAAAAATGAAACAATTTAACGTCTTGTTCAAAAATGAATCAATTTTTACGCCTATCGCATTTTGTAGAAAAAAAATGAAACAATTTTTGCATCTTGTCGAAAAAAAAATTGAAAATCTTTTTGAAATTTGTAAAAAAAACTGAAAAGTTTTTAACGTTTTATTTAAAAGTTTGAAACACTTTTTGCTTTCTGTAGAAAAAATGTGAGACACTTCCGCATTTTATCAAAAAAATGCTACAATTTTTTTTGTACAGTTAATAATTAGTCCTAATGAATTTTTTTGTTCATTTTCTAATCATTTGGAAAGCTGATTTTTGCACGTTTGCTGATCATAAACAACAGAAAAAGAATGTATTTATAAAAGGAATAGCGGTCAAAGTCATCAATTCAGAATCGTTCTAAGCAAAAAGTCATTATTATTTTTACCAAAAAAAAGTTGCGTTTTTCGCAGTACCATTTCGGAAATAGAGTTCAACTTTGCATAATTGTTTGAAAAAACATGCATTTTATCAAAATCTTAGATAAACACGCACACATAAGAAAAACTCAAAACGATTTTTCACATTTGGCCTTTTTATGGAAAAAATTCAGAACTAATTTAGCATCTTTTAACAAAATTAATGATAATTTCACATTCTTGTCAAGAAAATCAGTTCAAACTCTACAGTTTGCAATAATGTTCGACAGGGTTGAATTTTAAAAACTGTTTAAGCTGGAAAAAAATTAGTTTTGGCAAGAATCTTATATCAATTATTTAATTATCAAAAGAATTTTTTTTTTGAAAAAAGCTTATCCGAGAGTCTGGTAGGATTACCGACAGAGCTAAAAATGTTTCTTTTGATTTATTTATCCAATTAAAAGGTTATAAAAGGAAATAAAAATAGACTTTCTACGGTAATCTGAAAAAATGAAAAAATTTAGCGTCTTGTTCAAAAATGAATCAATTTTTACGCCTATCGCATTTTGTAGAAAAAAAATGAAACATTTTTTGCATCTTATCGAAAAAAAAATGAAAATCTTTTTGAAATTTGTAAAAAAAATGAAAATTTTTTAACGTTTTATTTAAAAGTTTGAAACACTTTTTGCTTTCTGTAGAAAAATGTGAGACACTTTTAGCATCTTGTCAAAAAAATGCTACAATTTTTTTTGTACAGTTAATAATTAGTCCTAATGAATTTTTTTGTTCATTTTCTAATCATTTGGAAAGCTGATTTTTGCACGTCTGCTGATCATAAACAACAGAAAATCAATGTATTAATAAAAGGAATAGCGGTCAAAGTCATCAATTCAGAATCGTTCTAAGCAAAAAGTCAACCTGATTTTTACCAAAAAAAATTGCGTTTTTCGCACTACCATTTCGGAAATAGAGTTCAACTTTGCATAGTTGTTCGAAAAAACATGCATTTTATCAAAATCTTAGATAAACACGCACACTTATGAAAAACTCAAAACGATTTTTCACATTTGGCATTTTTGTGGAAAAAATTCAGAACCAATTTAGCATCTTTTAACAAAATTAATGATAATTTCACATTCTTGTCAAGAAAATCAGTTCAAACTCTACAGTTTGAAATAATGTTCGACAGGATTGATTTTTAAAAACTGTTTCAGCTGGAAAAAAAAATAGTTTTGGCAAGAATCTTATATCAATTATTTAATTATCAAAAGAAATTTTTTTTGAAAAAAGCTTATCCGAGAGTCTGGTAGGATTACCGACAGAGCTAAAAATGTGTCTTTTGATTTATTTATCCAATTAAAAGGTTATGCCCTCAGAGAAAGTGACGTCTGTACTCATCAACTTCTAGATTGTCTAAACTTCAGAACCTACAGATTAAATTTTTTAAATCTTCTAAATTCTAGAAAAATCCATTGAAAACTTAACCAATCAGAACTCCAGAACAAAATGTTTTTGTTAAGATGGTGAGGCTGTTAAGAAAGATTGTGAAATTTATAAATTTTGCTATTTAAAAGATACTTAATCGAGGTTGTGAGTAGTAGGAATAGTTTTTATGGAAATTTTTCCTCTTTTAGAATACTTTTCAAAAACAGCTTCAGCTCAACAGAAAAACGTATTCTACAGAATCTCTTATAGAAAATAATGTCAACCAAGGAGACAAATTGTTCTCTTTTTTAACCAAAATGACTGAAATGTTGAATGGTTTTTGAATGAGTTCAAGTATTTTGAATGTTTTTATAGAAAATGTAATCAAACCTACTTTAAGCTGGCAAGAAGATACAGCTGAAAAAAAGAATATATCCATTTTTGAAAATCTTCTACAATTCAGTTCCATCCAAATCATCTAGCAACATGAATAAATTTTTCAGGAGAAACGGAAATCTAGCCCAAAAATTGAAGCCAATCATAATAGAACGGGCGAGTTTTGACGTCCAGTTTGTAATTGGTACCGAATTTTCCAAAATTTTCTAATTTAACAAAATCTCCCATTCTAGTAAGCAAATTATCATAGATCTCTTAGGATGAGAGAATTCGAGAAAAAAAAGAATTGGATATGTCTAAGTCATCCTCGAGAAAAAAAATACGAGTTTTCATTTGATTCAAATTTAAAAAAATTGATGCAACTTGGTATCTGGGATACGGAAATAGTTTTCATTTGCTTGAAAAAGAAAATTTTCTACAAATGACTATTTTTGAAGAAATGGTTGAGTTTGACATTTTCTATAGAGAGTCGAAGAAATTTTTTGATCTCCTAAATTTTTCCCTGCATAATTGGCGAATAGTTGAAACAATTCACGATAGATGTTACAGAAAAGACAATTTGAGACAATACGTGATAGAGAGTACAAAACAGAAAAAAATGAAAGTTCAGGAGCATCACTTTTTTCGGTTGAGAAGAAAAAATGGTGTCGCACACGAAGAAAAAAATGACAACGAACTCGAAAAATAACCTGATTTTTGTTTCCCATAGATTTTTAGTTGTCTTGTTACATATTATTAAATTTTTCAAACTGTTTGTAAATTTATTTTATTTTTTTCAAATTAATTAAATTTTTCTGATCAAAAGCTTAGTTTTTAATTACTCATCCGAGCAATTTGCTTGGAGAACGTTTAAAGACAGTTGATCATTTTGTCACAAAGCATGAAAAATTACTTTGCACAGAACCATGACAATCGATAGAACAATCAAAAAACTTCAACAAATCAGATTCATATATTGAATTTTTTACTTTTTGAATTCTGTCCAGAAACGTTGAACCAAGAGGTTGTGTGGAAGCAAGTTTTTGACTAGAAGTAGAATGTATCTTGAATTAATTCCAAATTAGTCATTTTTTTACACTACTAGGCTTCTTTTGGCTTCTTTGCCTCGTAAGTTACGCTGAACTGCTCGACTGAGCTGATTGATTACTTCTTCGCTAGATGTAACAATGTTTGAATAGAAACTATTTTTGAACAAAGTGTAAAGACAGTCATTTTCGTGATATATGTAAACATATTTATCTAATCTCTGCAAATTTTGGCTAGAAGACGTTCCTATTAAAACAACTTGAACTTACAATTCTCTGAAGAACATAAAGAGTTGTTGTCGTTAGAAAAAAATATACTTGAATTTCTATAAGCTTTTCGTAAAAGTTGTTGGAAACAGAAATAATTAGTGATTTTTCATTATAATCTGAAAAAAAGCTGAGAAGAGCTTAGCACATAGCAGCGGCCACCTGAAGGAATGGTTTTGCAGAAAAATGTGGATTTATTTAGGAGCACTCTTAACGCCTGCATATTTTTCAAGCCTCAAAATCAGGTGATTTTTTCTTTTTTGTTAATAAAGTTTCTTGAAGATTATCAGCGGCTGCTTTCATCCAAATTTAAATAAAATTTTTTGGCTTTCTTTGATTAATACTAAAAACCAGAATATATAGTTTTGGTTAGGAATTGTCACAATCAGTTTTCAATTTCTATAATAATTTGGTTGTTTCAATTATTTTTCATAAATTGGAAGTTGGATTGGTTATACCAAAAATCAAATGCTAAGTATACAAAATAATACAGTTTGCTGTAATTTTTAGTTGTTTCAATTTTGAAGAAAGATTTGAAAATTTGAAAAAAAATTAAAACAGAAGATTTGCTTGATAGTAATCAAATTTCTTTTTCTCAAAAAATTGTGTAATTCAGCAGGAAAATTATCACTATCAAAAGTTTCCTCAATGTTTGAAGTAGGAAATTATCGGATTTAAATCGAATCTATTCAAAAAAGCGTGAAGTTGAAAACTGAAGATTTTGATGAAGATCTTTTTATTTTTTGGTGTACAAGAACACCAAAAATGAGCAGTTTGTTTAAAAATGGAGAGGATATTTGATAAAAAGGAGTATTGCCAGATTTATGGTTAATGTTTTCGTTTACAAGAACAGACTAAGCTTGAAAGATCAATGATTAAATTACAATACATTAAAAATCCTGTCTAATGATAAATTGAAGACAAAGATAGTGATAAATTATTTAGTGAACCAGTATGATTGATTGATTATGAGTTTTCTTACACAAAACTTTTTGAAAAATCTGGAAAACTTTGATAAAAAAAAATTTGCGAATACATCGTTCTGTTAGTTATTATCAAAAATGATAGAAAATTTTAAATAGAAAGAAAGCTCATTTCTGGTTGGTTGTAATCAACACTAAAAAGCTTGACTTCGATTGACTTAAGATTAAATTTATAAATATTCTATTATAGGTTCTATTATAAAGTCTGATTGGTTCACATAAAAACTGATGAAAGTTCCATGATAAGTGAAGCTTGATTGTGATTGGTTGATGTAAAAACTTTTGCAAAACTCACGTTGAACAAAGCTCAAATCTGATTGCTTGATATCAGTATTTTTGTGCAAACTTTTATCGTTTTCTCCAAAAAAAGAACAAAACTTTTTCTTAATATGTGTGCAGACGTTGTATCGATGATTTATTTTGTGTTCTAATTGTTTTCAAACATTTGGTGTGTCTTAGTCTGAACTACTCATCTATTCTCATTGTTAAAAAAAATTTGACTAAAAAAGATTACAAAATACGAAAAAACGACAAGCAACAAAAGTTATCTCTCAAAGAAATGTCAAAAGTTCTCTATAGAAGGAAGAACTGGTCGGGATTGGTGTGGTTGTTGTGTTGCTGGAGGTGTCATTGTTTCAGAATACCCCTCATCTTTCTGTATTGCTGATCTCAACTCCTCCTCCCAAGGAGACCGGAAGTCGTTGACTGGTTGAGCCACATCTCTAGAGTCAGGCGTCTCGGGATAGTTCATTTTTACATGTTCTGTCACTTCCTCCATCATTTGCAAAGTTCCGAGTTGGTTCTATGTGTCTCTGTAATCGGTAATTATGATGTTCTATGAAGCGTACTTATGAGCGGTACTTATGAGCGTCATATGATGTTCGTTGAAATCCTTTCGCATTTTGAGCAATAAGTTGACTAAAAGATGCAGAGTAAAACAAGACTAATGACTGATTTAGAGCTGCGAGAAGAGGTAAAGGACGGTAGGTGAGTTGAAAAGAAATTGTGTAGTGCAGAGAGATAATGCAGTTGACGGTAGATAAGTTGAAAGAAAATCAATTTATAGTAAGAGTAAGGAGTACCTTCAACTCAAGCGTTTGCATTTAAGGGATCAGAAATATTGGGTCTGTTTTCGTGTTCAATCAGATTCCTGTTATCGAAATATATTATAAAAACGTGTCAATCAGAAATAAAGATCCATTTTATGGGTTTTTGACACATTTTACCTTTGTTTCTGGTTGTATCCAATCAGTGAAAGTTTACCTTTTGAGGGGTTAAATTTTCCAAATAAACAAAACTAAAACGAAGGAAATTGCAAAAATAAATGACCACAGGTTGTTTGCTGTAAAAATAATATATATCACCGATACAAATAACACAAAAATTTTTTTTATTAAGTAGCATATCTGCAATTATCTCATCAAATCAATTGAAATTTGTAAACATAGCCGATGAGAAATGGTTGGTTTTTGAGTTGATAGTCAATTTTCTTGACTTTGATATAATTTTGAGAGGATATCTCTAAGTTGATGAATTTTTCAAATTAAATCTCTGGAAATCTTAACTCAAACCTGATCATGCTGGATCTTGAATTTTGAAAATAAAAGAAGGAATCAAGCTTTCTGCTGGGGAGTTTTGATAAAAAATTGAGAATCGTGTAGCGCATAAAGAGAGTCTTTGACATTTTACTATACGACTTTTGATCAATTTTAAGTTTTCGGCTGAATTTTTTCCTTTTTTCCTTTTCATTTGTAATTCAGCCGTAATTTTAAATTTTCGACACCTAATATTTTGTTCAAAAGAAAACTCTTTGATTTAGAAAGTTTCTCTAAACAGACCTTTATTTAGCAGGATAACTCTGTTTTGTATAAAGTAAACTTCTAGTTACTTTACAGCAAGCCACCATTGCAGTTCTCATTGTAGATCAAAAAAATTTTTGATCGATTTACAATGAGACTTTCACGATAATTTGATTGTCTTTCACGATAATTTTTGTCCAAAAAGTGAAGAAAAATTTTTCTTAATATGTGTGCAGACTTTGTATCGATGATTTATTTTGTGTTCTAATTGTTTTCAAACGTTTGGTGTGTCTTAGCCTGAACTACTCATCTATTCTCATAGTTTAAAAAAATTTGAATAAAAAAGATTACAAAATACGAAAAAAACGACAAGCAACAAAAGTTATCTCTCAAAGAAATGTCAAAAATTCTGGAAGTTCTCTATAGAAGGAAGATCTGGTCGGGATTGGTGTGGTTGTTGTGTTGCTGGAGGTGTCATTGTTTCAGAATACCCCTCATCTTCCTGTATTGCTGTAGGATTTTCAGCTGATTTCATCTCCTCCTCCCAAGGAGACCGGAAGTCGTTGACTGGTTGAGCCACATCTCTAGAGTCAGGCGTCTCGGGATAGTTCATTTTTACATGTTCTGTCGCTTCCTCCATCATTTGCAAAGTTCCGAGTTGGTTCTATGTGTCTCTGTAATCGGTACTTATGATGTTCTATGAAGCGTACTTATGAGCGGTACTTATGAGCGTCATATGATGTTCGTTGAAATTCTTTCGCATTTTGAGCAATAAGTTGAGTAAAAGATGCAGAGTAAAACAAGACTAATGACTGATTTAGAGCTGCGAGAAGAGGTAAAGGACGGTAGGTGAGTTGAAAATAAATTGTGTAGTGCAGAGAGATAAAAATAATATATATCACCGATACAAATAACACAAAATTTTTTTTTATTAAGTAGCATATCTGCAATTATCTCATCAAATCAATTGAAATTTGTAAACATAGCCGATGAGAAATGGTTGGTTTTTGAGTTGATAGTCAATTTTCTTGACTTTGATATAATTTTGAGAGGATATCTCTAAGTTGATGAGTTTTTCAAATTAAATCTATGGAAATCTTAACTCAAACCTGATCATGCTGGATCTTGCATTTTGAAAATAAAAGAAGGAATCAAGCTTTCTGCTGGGGAGTTTTGATAAAAAATTGAGAATCGTGTAGCGCATAAAGAGAGTCTTCGACATTTTACTATTCGACTTTTGATCAATTTTAAGTTTTCGGCTGAATTTTTTTCCTTTTTTCCTTTTCATTTTAATTCAGCCGTAATTTTAAATTTTCGACACCTAATATTTTGTTCAA
The DNA here is from genome assembly GCF_963678635.1 of Symsagittifera roscoffensis. NCBI lineage: Eukaryota > Metazoa > Xenacoelomorpha > Acoela > Convolutidae > Symsagittifera > Symsagittifera roscoffensis. Next base: position 41,010 of record NW_026970821.1, read on the forward strand.
AAGAAAACTCTTTGATTTAGTAAGTTTCTCTAAACAGACCTTTATTTAGCAGGATAACTCTGTTTTGTATAAAATAAACTTTCAAAAAAGTCAACATCTATTTCATCAAAAAGAAAATCAATTGGAGTTTTTTCTTTTTTACTGTAAAGTAACTAGAAGAAATTTGATTAAATTGTAGGAATTTTTTAAATAGGGACAAATGGTTTTAAAAAAATTTACAAACAGTTCTCTTTTAGAAATTCCTAGTTTCTGACTTGTTGATCTCGAACAAGCAGCATTACTAAAACAATACTCGTTTCTGATTGGTTGATTTTCCCTAAGCAACAGCAAAAGTTTTTTACCTTATTTTTTTAAACTTAATAGCAACCGCTCAAAAAGTTGCATATCTGTTGTTGTTTACTTACATTCATTTTTCAAGTCGTTTCAAAATTAGTGTAAACCTCCTAATAAAAATGTTCGAACTCTCTAAATCTTTTATTTGCTCTCTAGCTCTCTCCCTTCTTATTGAGATGTCGTCACCGATTCGAAACGAAGAAGTTTCACATCTTGAGTGTGGTAGATGTTAAACACGTCAATTTGCATCAAAACATCGTAAAATTTGAGCCGTACAAATTGCTTTTCTCATACTTATAGAAGCGAGGATCTGACTATTCTTGTCGAAATAATTATATTCAAGGTGATGAGAAAGACAATCCGCGTCTTCCAACAACACACCAAGAGAAGGTAAATTTAGAGGTATGTATGTTCAAAAAACCGTGAAGTTAGGGGAAATGTGTATAATTAAAAAACTTACTGAGAAATTGAAGTTGGAAATTGTAGTTTGAAATTGTAGTTTGTAGTTCTAAATCTATACAATTTTTTTTAATGTTGAATACTTTTTGTAAACACTAAGAAATCTCTTAAACGCATGTCTTAATCGTTAAATTATGCTGTTGTTCAAAGGTTCTGATTGAAAATGAAATTAACTCGAGTGATATTGGGATTCAAATTATCGTGAAAGTCTCATTGTAAATCGATCAAAAATTTTTTGATCTACAATGAGAACTGCAATGGTGGCTTGCTTACGGGGAGCTTTTTTGTTTTAAATTTGCGTAAAATTACGTAAAAAGAGCTACTAAATGGAGAGGTATTTGTTAAAAAATTGTAAATAAAATGTACTGGATGATTGTAAATTATTAATTAATTGATTCGTACTGCCTAGCCATCAATTTACAATTTTCCTAGTTTTATGCTCTGATGATTGAATTCATAGAGTAGTGCGTGCGTTTTTATGCAGATAAAAGTTTTTTTTCTGTTTTTTGATAATTGGCATAGAAAAAATGAAAATTTGTATAATTTTGTTGGACCTTGAGTTTTTCCAGGTAATAAAATGCAGAAGTCTACACTCGGAATTCACTTCAATTTTAGAAGACAAGTGTAAAACAAAAAGTACAGTTATCTGGTTCAAACTTATTTTTTTGAAGGTTCTTAGCAAACGGAGTTTTTCGTGTCAAATTTGCTAGGGTTTTTAAACGATCGTTGAAATGATACAGTTTTCAGAATAAGTTTCGGTTCAAATTTGATTCAAGCTGAAATTGGCAGATCAAATAAAAGTTAAGAGAAACTCATGTCGATGTTTTTGACCAACAAAAATTAACTCATTTCTTTGAATCTTTTGAGATCATTTAGCCCTAATTTAGGTTATAAGTAACATATTCAAAAACAATCCAACAAGTATTGGTAATGATGTCTATTGCATTAGATCTTTTGTTGTTTTTTGATGAAATAAGTAAAATTACTTGAACAAAAAGATGTATAAGGATAGTTTCCTTCGAAGTAAGCACCTCCGAGACAAAAGTGTTCCATTAATTGATTCAATTTTCCACTAATCCTTTGTTGTAAATTCGTTGCAGTCCAGTAAAAGTAGTTTTTGTAGAAGATAAAAGATGAATCATAAAACAAACAATAGACATACTGTACATTTCGTAGTTTTGCTCTTGTTAATTGCATTTCTATTTCAGTTAGAAAACTAGGTCGAACTGAAGAAATCTCGCTCAATGAGTTTTGCTTTAGTTCTTAGAAAATTTTTTCAATTGCTATAGTTTATACGTTGATTTTGTTTTCTGAGTCAATTTCCGGAGTGTTTTGTGGTAAGCTTTGCATATATGGGTTGATTTTTTTTCTACTTGTAATGCAGTGAAAAACAAAAAAAACTTCTTCTGTAGAAAAAACATCAAAGCTTTTCAGATAAAAACCAACAGATTTGATCTTAAAATTTCTTCGTAAAAGTATACCTATTTATTCTCATATCTACCATATGCTTTTGTATTTCTGTTTGAATGCTTCATTTGGCTCCATTTGGTTCCGTTCTCACAAGAACAAATTGAGAAACTTTGAACACAAATCCAGAGTGAAACAGTGTTTAACGTTAGTTTGCGAGAAAAATGATTTCAAGTGATTACTAAAATGTGTGTCTGCTAAAAAAAACTTGCCATAAGGAATTATGAAGGGAATTGCACTCTGCTGAAGGTAAGCATTAGCAGACTACATGGTAAGATTTAGACGATTGCCTTTTAAATTTGACATCTGCCAGCAAACTGTTTGTTCAATTGACACTATACTTCCATAGAATCCCCAGCTTTGACTGAACTTTCATTCGAATTAAGTCAAAAGCTAGAATCTGTAGAAGGCAGGAAAAACCTTAACAACCCAAACATCTGCAGAAAATTCATGATAAATTATGTTGCAGAAGCGAAAAAAGATAGTGATCAGTTATGAATTTGGTTTCACTTCATCCATATTCTGATATTCTTATAAAAACTTTTCACCATTTTTATTTTATTTCACATTAGAAAGTTCAATTTACATAAATTACGTAGTTTTACTATACTAAACTTCAAACATTTCTCAGAACTTGTAGTTTTGTAAAAATTTTGGGTCGATCATTCAAAAAAACCAAGGAAGAGTTGAATTATGAAATTTGCTCAAGAAATTTCAAACAATATGACTATGATTAATCATTGAGGTTCTAACTAAGTCTACTCTAGCTGGACTAAGGAAAATAGTCAAGTAATGATGGAAAGGTGTAAGATGGAAAAAAATGGATAGATGCTGATTGTTACACGAAACAATTTACTTCACTTCTGATTCTTCCGGGAATTCGGAATTTTCAGTATAGATTCAACTAATATAACACTTAAGATAGCTTAAACTCAACTAAACCTTGTCGTCTTTCTCTTTTTATCTAATCTTATCCCACAATCAAATCTTATGGTACTCATATTATTAATCAAAATTTGTATCATTGTCTCATTATAATATCAATTATTCAATAGATTTGGTTTTGACGCTTTTCACGTAATATAGTCTCTTTTTTTCACAATTAGAAGAAGATTGATCAAAAATTTAGTCAAAACTTTCAGATTTTCCTCAAAAAAATTAGGTTTTTGAGTAAAAAAACTTACCACCCGAAACTCACCATCCGATACCAATTACGAAACGTGTAGAACTCTATCCATATCTTAACACATTTGATTTTCAACATTCACGTTTGGAATCTTGAAAATTGCTGTATCAGCAGAATCGAGCTACAAATGTTTTATGAAAACCAAAACTATTTTCGAAATTTATCATCTTATCATCTGAATCTCTGAAACGTATAACCTATCTTAATACATTGGGAAATCTCTTCCCTATGTTGAAACATAGGGTGCGGATCGGATACTTTATAGCCTATGATATTACATGGAGTCCGGACACAGATTCCCCCAGCTGAACTGCCCCAACATGTATTAATTATATCACCGAGACATAAGGAAAAGGTATCTGCATGGTTACTTTATATTCCACTGGCTTGAAACTCAACAGGTTCAAATAGTCTGAAAAAAATTTAAAGAATGAAATGGGAAAAACGTTTTTTTTTAACGGAGATGAAAATGGAAATCGTTGACGAGTTTATTTGATTGTGATAAAACCTTTATGACCGTCGAACTTATTTTCTGTTTTCTTTTCTAAAAAAAATGATTGTAGTTTATAATTTAGCCATTAAAAATTGGAGCATATGGAGGTCTTATTTGCTAAGACGATTCTTCACTGGACAAATATTTGAAAAACTCAAAAAATATTAAGACAGCTTGCAATTTTACATGATGCCGCAAGTTTTTTTTTTACAATACTGATCTTACTTTTCGCTATATGCTACCCTGAAAGTGTGACAACAGTCTTATTGGTCAGCTGCGTTTTATTACTTTCTGCCTATTCATCAAAATAACGAAACCATAACTCTTTCAACTAATGTTGGATGAGCAATCATTCGTGCTTGATTTGAATGGATTTCGCTTTAGAAAATATTTTTTTTATATTCAAAGAGCTAGCGATCAAAACTTCTGTTTGTAGCGACTCTATAATTTTTCTACAATCCATTCCTTTTCAAATCAATACCAAAACCTGAAAAAAAAAATACAATTGGTTATTAAAAAACTTGCAAGGAAATCGTTGGGAAAACATGTATTATTTATATTTGATCCTCAAAAAAATATTCAAAGTTCGAAGTCAGAAATTCTAACGCCATATTTTACGCAAATGGAAAGAGAAGACTGAACTTCTAGCAGAGAACCTGAATAAAAAAATGAGGATCTTGTCGATGAATAGAATCCCCGAAAATTGAAAGCTGACTTTACAAAAACACTTATTCTCCTAATAGACAATTAGCTCATCACAACTCCAGGAATCACTGCAGTCTGAAAAAAAAGCAAGGTCTTTTATGATTGTTCCAAAAATGAGAAACAGCGAGAGACTAGCAAAAGTGGAGACGTATATATCGTAAAATTTAGTGTTTTGAGCAGTGTAACCCACTTTTTGATAAATCTTTCTAAAGAGAACGAAACCAAAATGTAAAAAGCGACCTTTCCTTTCGATCCTGATCGAGCGAATTCAATCTAAACAAACCTCATTTTGCAAATTCAAAGTCAAGTAAAATTAACTCATCGAACATCATGGATAGCTTCGACGCGAAAGTGTTTAAGAACCTAAAACGATACGACCTAAAACTACTCGTTGAACATGCAAAAAGAGACGCTTGGAACCTTACACTTGATACCAGGCGACAGCCTTGTAAGGGTATTACAGAATCTCAGAAAGTCGTGAATTAGCCTTTTTTATGACATTTCGAGGAACCACAGTGGCTCAGCTGTTTAAAATGGTGGAGCTGATGAATCCAGGAAAAATGCCCAGCGCTATGATTTTGATTGTTACAAACAGCGCGTACAGAAGACCCGATATGGAAGAGAGTCAAGGGTATGCCTGTTGATAGCAAAATCTGGAAGAAATTTCCCTGCTCAGTCTTGACAATCTGCACAAAACCATTGGCCAAGAGGACTAGTGTCGCGAGTGGTCACAGATACGATGAAAGAGCCATGGACTGGAAGCTGATAGTGAGAAACACGACACAAAAAAAGCAGGAAGGGTTGCCTTGATGGACTTGATCTACGAGTGGGGGACATTAGATCAATTTCGAGCGACAGCGGAGGGCATCCACTTCGACACCATGGGAGGATGAACGAGTCTACCAGAATCGATGAATTGTATTGGAAAGGGATTTGTTCAACATTGCAGTGTTACCGCTCAACGAAACAGCGAACACACGGGCTATCTCAACATTTGTACCTCCGAGTCTGTAAGCGCATCTGGTATCTCCCCAACAGTGCCGCAAATTTGAGGTGTTCAAGTGAATCTGAAAACCACTCAGATATAATGGAGAGAGATGAGAATCTCCTTCTAGAAGAACGGTACACACCAATCATCCAAGACAAGACTCCAGGTTCTTCGAGGATCGAGTTGACTGTAAGAGCCTGACGAATGTATGATCGCGGCGCTCCATGTGTGGACAAGATGGTAGCCTCAACTTAGCATAGATATAACCAAAATTTGATGAATCTCAACCTGAACGAGGTTAGCCACTGCTGGACACTTCACGGAAGTTTGACGAGGCGAGACTGTCAGTATATGTCTTATACTCTATTCAGGGAGTGTATTGGTTGATTGCTGTTGAGATTAACTTCAGCTCATTAACAGCAATAAAGCTATTAAATCTAAGGGATTGTTTTCAAACAATGCAATGGGCCGACCAATGCCAGACCAATGCAAGATAACTGAATCAATCATCAGAAGACAAGAAGATATTGATGTTTTTTTGAAGAAGTGGGTACCACATGGACATATGTTCCGACTAGTAAGGGAAAAAAAGAAAAAGAAGCTACTCGAAGCTGATAGCTCAAGGAGGCGACGAGGAGCGTTAGAGGGACTCGAAATTCAAGGCGGACTATTCCATTTTTTTTAGCCTATAACAAAGCGGAGATGAAGAGGTCGAATTTAGTGATTGTAGCGAGCGGAGATGTCAAATGGGATAATTTGACCATATTTAAAACCTTGTTCTGGCCAGATGTGATAAAGGAAGCATCAGCTGACCTCGAGCTTCGGGATGATATATCTGACGTTCTAATGAGAGTGGTATTCGTTTTGTCACCTGGAAATGTACAATTCTCCGAAAGATTGAATTTTTTGTATGTCATGCCCCCAACGGATAGAAGAAGAGAAGAATTACAGGCATCTGAGAGCAGAGTTGCCAGCCGCATGTTCTGACATATCGAACGCGATAAGATGACTGATGGCACACCCTTTACACTTGTTAGTATTA
>NW_026970822.1:0-17553 GCF_963678635.1 Symsagittifera roscoffensis
GTGGGAGTTGGGGGAAACACGGGGGGTGGGGTGGGGTACCGTAAGGGGACGTAGAGGGAGCTGTAGGGGGGATACTACATATTGGGAGCCCCTGGATGAATGTGTTCATTCGAGTTTTCCAGAAAGTTGCAAAGGGTAGAGTCATTATTTACAAAATTTAATCAATTTTTATGGATTTTATGTAAAAAAAATATTCCATTATATTGAAAACAAAAATGAATTACAATCGATTATAATGGTTTTTTACGGTTTTTTATTTTTCAAAAATAATCGGTTAAAATGGATTTAAAAAGCAATACGCTGTCTCAATTTGCCATGATAATCGATTATATAGACATTATTTTAGTAGAAAAATCCATCATAATCGGGTTGCTACTTTAGAGGAAACGTAAGGGCTTCAATATGATATTCCTATCAATTCTCTGCGTTTGGTAGCTATTTGTGATAGCTGATTTTGCGTGGAAAACAAAAAAAGACTGCTCGCTTGCTTTTGGAACCTGATCTAAACTATATTTTATGATTGGATAAATTAGATATTTTACCACTGTAAAGTATTTAATATTAACCAATCATGATCCATCTAACTAACAACCCACTTATTTGTAAGTGCTGAAATTACTTGTAATTTCAGCACCAGAGAGATTTGAATTTAACTTAGAAATTAGTTGCCTCTCCAAGAGAACTTCAGCAGCCGCAACAAACCAGTATACCCTAGATCTATTGAGCCTAGCAGAGACTAGTTAAACACCCTGAGACTAGAAAGTATAAGAGTAAGATTAGGATTGGTATTAGACAAGGAAGTTGCACGAATCTATCCGGCCGAAAATAAGACAGCGTGACGAGCAGACGGTGTATCCTATCCGAAATTACTCAATGAGTTAACCACATGGATCCTAACTCATCTGGTGCGACAGTTTCAAGTTTTCACACTCAACAACTCTAACACACGATAACAAGTTTCAAACTTTCCTTTAACCCGGTTGGAAGGAATTATATACTAAACCAAACTAACCAACGCAGCTTACTAAGCACCACAAATCATAAAATAACAGCATGACTAAGAAAAGAAAACCAACGGTACCCAAACCGGATTAACCCAGTTTAAAACTGGATAATTTATTCTTTTGAAGACTATTATAAAGTCTAGGAAAGAAATAATAAAACACAAAAAAGTCGAAAGACAAACCCATAACAAAAACAATTTGATTTTTGAAAAAAGGACACAGACAACGGAACATAAGAAAGACCACCATAAACCCAACATAAAACGTTATCACATAACAGGACCTCTCACAGAAACCGCACGAAATCATACTCCCACTCCTGGCCTAACCCACCAGAGAGGACGTCCTGAGCATGCTCTATAGCCGGCCTAACCCACCGCGCTACATCCACGCTTTGTGACCACACTTCTATTTTTAATAAGAGGTACTCAAGGGTGAGTAACTCTTCAAAATAACCGAGCTAAAACAAAAAGCTTTTGTGAAAACAACTAACCAAAATCATAATTAAAACACTGAACTAATAAGAATTTTTATAAAATGTAAATCATACCTTGCAGTATATAGATCAGCATACAACAACAAAGACGAACATCCAAAGACAAAATGACCCCACTACACTCGAAAAAGATTGGCCAACCACAACCAATATGCCGTCCACAATCACAACTCAAAGGATTTAGAGTACGACTTGACTTCGCAGAAAAAGACTTCATTGAACTAGACCAATGACCACCTCGATGTTCAAGTATACGTACAGATCCGAGTTACAAGGCATCCCCTCCACGCACAATCTCCACGCCATTCCCAGACGAGGTCGAACACAAAACAAGTGCTCTACATAAAACAGAAAAACCCGTCATAGCAAACCATTCTGAAATCAGATTGATTTCGTTGGGAAACACCGTCGTTGTCACAAGAAGACACAAAGATTGATGTCCCTAACTCCAGCGTCCTGGAACTTCTCTAACAAGAGAAACCGGACCAGAATACGATGTTCGCCAAATACCAACGTCCATCATCCATCCTTTGAATTGCAGAAATATAATTCTAAAAAACTCCGTAAAACCCGGATGGGTGGAACCTGATCTAAACTATGTTTTATGATTGGATAAATTAGATATTTTACCACTGTAAAGTATTTAATATTAACCAATCATGATCCATCTAACTAACAACCCACTTATTTGTAAGTGCTGAAATTACTTGTAATTTCAGCACCAGAGAGATTTGAATTTAACTTAGAAATTAGTTGCCTCTCCAAGAGAACTTCAGCAGCCGCAACAAACCAGTATACCCTAGATCTATTGAGCCTAGCAGAGACTAGTTAAACACCCTGAGACTAGAAAGTATAAGAGTAAGATTAGGATTGGTATTAGACTAAGAAGTTGCACGAATCTATCCGGCCGAAAATAAGATAGCGTGACGAGCAGACGGTGTACCCTATCCGAAATTACTCTATGAGTTAACCACATGGATCCTAACTCACTTTGTTCGCTCGAATTAAGACAACAAATCAAAATTTTCAAACTGGTTTTTGTCGACACTGGGAAAACTTTTTTGGACAATTTTAAAAGTGGTTCGAATCACGACTAAAAGAGCTTTAATATGATATATCACTCAAACCTATCCCATAATTATTTGTGGTCCCTTTTTTGCGAGGAAAACAAAAAAACTAAAAGACACCCGAATACAAAGTTCCTCCCCACTTTTCAAACAAAAATGGTCAAGACTTTAATAAGAGCCATCACTGCATTCGTTTTGCTTAAAAAAAGCAGCTTTGAGCGTAAACAGCTTGCTGGATTATTTTGAAAAACACGCCACTATAAGCTTTTCCATTGAATCTCTAAAATGAAAGAACGTCGACATGTAAATGGATCGTTTTTGATCATTTTGAAAAAAATTTATCAAAAATTTGTACCGTAAAAACGTACCAAAAGAGGACTCTTAGGAAAAGTTTGGTAACTGGAAAAGACGGGCGATGCACGCTGTTGCGCCGACCAAGAACTACTTTTACAGAAAAGCACATGGCAAAACGCTTTTTGGCACTTATCGGTGTCAAAGTAAATTTTGGAGCCTAGTTCTCATCTCAGCGTTTTGGGGGAGCTGGTAAAAAATTGACTGAAAAAAGATAATTAGGTAAAATTTGGCTAAGCTAAGATAAATATGGGTCGCTAAAACTGTAGATACGCCCCTTGTTATATATAGAGCTGAGTAACTATCTTTAAACTTGCCTGATTGCAGCTGCGACCATGCGGGCGAACCTGTTGTATCTTTTCAAGAATGCCACGTCAGCCATCATTTCGAAGCCCAGGAAGTCGAACACGCCTGTCCCCGCTTCACTGACGCCAAATTTGTGGAGGTAGCTCGTCAGCTCGTAGAACACAGTATAGGCCAAACGTCTCATGTCCCCTACGTAAAAACCTCCCTCGAGCGGCTGAAAAAGTCAGAGACTTTTCTGTTATACATTCCAAATTTAAAATTTGTTATGTTAAGGATTCGATCATAATTCTTTCATGTGATTGGTTGAAATAATTCAAAACTGAAACAATCGTTTTTGCAAATAACACTTTCTTGAAGAATAATTAATGGTTGACAAATTTTTGATAAAATTAACCCAACTTAAGAAAACTGGATTAATAGGTAAAGTTTCGGATCTACTTAACAACTCCCCCCCCCCTTTTACAAAGGGGGGATTGTTAAGTAGGTTCAGCTTGCAAATTACTAGCAAATTACTTTCAGCCAATCAGAATGCAGCAAATTCTGAAACCGAGAAAGTTCTAATTGGCAACAGCTGTTACACTTAGCAAATAAGCACGTAAAATGAACCTACCCGCACCGACAGAAATGGTTTCCGACCGATTTAAATTGATTTTAAATCGATCCAAATCGATTAACCATGTACATTTTACGAACTTAAATGGACTTTAAATCGATTTAAATCGATCTTTTTGAAAATTTTAAATCAATTTAAGTGTTAAAAAAATCGATTTAAATCGATTTCGATGGATTTTCCGACACACTAAAACCGATTTTTTTGCTAACACGGCGAAAAAACATACCCTTTAAAAAATTTTTAGAATTTTTTGTTCTCGATTTTTTAAACATAAACACCCATGCCAGATGTTATAGAATTCAATAAAATGATCCACATAAATCAGGTTTTAAAATCAAAAATTTGCAATAAAATCATAGAAAACCATTGTAAATCAGATTATGGGCAAAATTTTGTGTGATAAACCAGAAAAGGTTCAGGTAAAATTAAATTGTGATCTCAATAATATGCAATAAAATCAATCTAAATATAATCAACGTACTTTTTTCATACTAAAATCAATTTAAATTTAGTCAACGTACTTTTTTCATACTAAAAGCGATTTAAATTTAATCAACGTACTTTTTTCACACTAAAATCGATCCTAATCCATTTTTGTCAGTGCGGGTAGCAAATGAGCAAGTAAGTTATAAGGGGGGGGGGATTCTTAAGTAGATATCATAGGGGGGCGGGAATTGTTAAGTAGATCCAAAGTTTTTATTCCGCTGAAAAATCTGAACGTTAAAATCTATTTAAACTAGAAATCGATTACATTTATGGTGATCCTTACAATTTTGCTCTTCGATTTTGCTCAGAGTTCGCCCTATTTTTAATTTGAAAAAAATGAATTGAGAAAAATCAAACTGCAAAAAATTAAATTGGAGGGTGAACAAATTTTAATACTTTTCCGAAAAAGGCAACAAGCGTATCATCAGAATCTATATAATGGCCTTAGATTCATCGACATTTTTTTGGGAAAACTCGGCAATCAAAAAATTTTGTCCAGAAAAATTTTAAAGAATTTGAAAAACTCAAAAAAAATTAAAATCTGAGATGCAACTCTGAGCTGCAAAATATAAGAATAATAGAAGATTTGCGTGCACCTTGCAAGTTTACACTCAAAAATTGAAAGAATAAATTTTCTAGTTTTCTGTTTTACAGCTATAAATTCTTCATTCATTATGGGAGCAGGGTGAAGAGGTTACGTCTCCGTCTCCCAATCGCACTGTCGGATGTTCGAGGCCACCATGATCCGTGCTCGTTGCTTGAGAGTGAGGCAACATTAAACAGCCCAGAAAATTAACAAAAAAATGCATGTAGTTCTTAAAGAGTGGCAAAACGGCGGTTTGCCGTGATGAGCTGTACAGCTCGTATGCTAGTCCTTTCCCTGGTAGCTGAATAATCTTAATCGCCAATAATTTTGTGTTGAAGATTCGGAATTTTATTAACCGTGGAAATTTTCATTTGAATGATATACAATTATGCATTTCATACAAACGATTGAAAATCAAAATTTTGCTATTTCTTATTTAAATCTTGCTAATTATCTAGTACTATACAAACTAGCAGAATCTACAAATAACCTGAACACATCTGAAAAACGAAAAAGGGAAAATAACATATTTTGTAACATACCATCTAGCTAAGCTCTTGTAAAAAGAAACATGATCTTGCTTCATTCTCCACATGATCTTGCTCTTGCTTATGACCAATGAAACTAAGTTATCTCCTCCCTACTCAAGCGAAAACGGTAAAACGCAGAAAAAAAACATTTAAAAACGCAAGCCAATAGTCGATGTGCTCATATCACCCAACCAAACGTTCCACTGAAGTTTATTATATAAGAGTGTCGAGAAACCTTCCGAAGAAGATTAAAACGAAACTATTTAATCAAAGTTTTCAATCGAAGTTTTTAGGAGTTCTCCGCAGCACCGTAACACTGTACTCATAAGCAGTTGTTAATTGAAGACAAAAAAAATTGGTTCTAAATGCGTCAGTTTTAGCTTTTTTCACTCTGAAATTAATTTTGTATTGGGATTTTGTGAACTTTGATGAGGAGCATTATCGCTCTTTTGATTCAAAAATTTTTTTAAGCAAAATTTTGATTTCCAAGAGCACGCTAAAACCTACGTGGTTTCATGCTTAATCTACATAGAATTTACTTTTTGGATCAAAAACTGCGAAGAAAAGTTAGACCAAACGGATAATTAAAAGTGGAAGATGAGATGACCTAATTCCAAAAAAGTTTCACATGAAATTTTCACACGTACTCAATCGATATCTCAAAATCGATCGAAAAATAATTTTAGCCTGCTTCAAAGGGGCCAACTTGCACCAACAGAATTGATGAAAAATGCAATATACTTGCGTTTACAAGTTCACATGCAATTTTAAAACTTCAAAAGTTCTCGAAGGGATAAATTATGTCTGAAAGTTTAATTAGTGAATGCAGAAATTGTCTCAATTGGTCATTTGTCGATTTCGGTTAATATCATATGCCCGAAAGCTCTCTGCAAATCTCTATGAAATAATGTATAGTTAATGCCCAGTTCAGAAACTTTTGCATGCCAAAGTTTATATTGAGCAGAATTCATTTCGGAATTTTAGAATTTATATGCAGAATTTCATAAAGACTGCTAGTTTGCTCTCTTCAATCGACTTTGTCCAAACTTTTTGTACAATTGCCCTTATTTTTGAATATTGATTGTTAGCAAAAAGTTTGAACCAATTGTAAAAAATTAAAGAAGCAATCAACCAAGTTTGAGCAGTTTTGCATGCAAATTCAATTTTGAAATTTTAAGATGCCTTGAAACATAATTAAAGTCTGATTATTTAATCATTGAATGCAGAAATTGTCTCAATAGGTCATTAGCCATGCCCGAAAACTCTATGGAAGCTACAATTTATAGTTATTGCCCTGATCAATTTACATGTCAATGTCTAGTTTTGAGCAGAATTCATTTCGGAGATTTTAAATTTACTTTCAGAGTTTCATAAAAACTGCTAGTTTGCTCTCTTCAATCGACTTTGTCCAAACTTTGTATACAATTGCATTTAGTTTTGAATAATGATTGTTAGCAAAAACAATTGAACCAACTCTAATAAAATAAAGAAGCAGTCAGCCAAGTTTGAGCAGTTTAGCATGCAAATTTGAGTTTTTAAGTTGCCTTGACACATAATTAATGTCTGAAAAATACGCATTTGCATGCATTTTTTTCATGACGTTCACTCTTATAACTAATTTTGTCTGCTCTTTTTGTTTTGAAACTCTCTGCATTTCAAAGACATATAGTGATTTTACGTGAAAAACGATGAATACGAAATTTGCTTACATTTTTAGCAGAAATAGAATATTGCTAAAATTCAGGCCCAAACTTTTAGTCCAAAAACAGATAATTTTTGATTTTTTCAGTCAATCGAAATATACGCAGCAATTTCTTTGTCAATTACCTTCAAAATGATATCAAAAAGAGCCTCTTTTGGAGACCATTAAAAGTTAAGAAGAGTGTCAAGTCTGTTGTTGTTTTTTTTTTAAAAAAAATTGGTGTTTTTTATAGTAAATACTCTTCTTAAACTTCTTGTGCTACGTAAGAGACTCACTGTGATATAGTTTTGAAAGTTTTTCTAACCGGTACTTGCAGTGTTACTTTTGATTGACTGAAATTGCCCAAATTGATCCAGTTTTGGGATAAAACCGTTGGCTCGAAATTTGCAACACAAATTGCACCATTTTGATTCTGCTAAATTTTCAAGCAAATCTTGTGTTCAAATCCAAAGTTTTGTGTGTTTCGTCCGAATAATTTAAATCTTATTGTATATTGCCAGTTTTTGTTCCGACTTTCGAAGAAAGTAAAGATTAAATATGCACGACTTTGTTTTCTTATTCAGACTAAGTATCAATTTTATTTTTCTCTCGGGGGGATCGCTCCATTGCATCGTGGTGCCAGAATTCTCGCGCTCACCACTACACTATCTTGACTTTAAAGGCTCTGCGATGCGCTCAGTACTATACTTAAGTGACTATAAGAGCGCTGTGATACTTTGATGCTGCAAGTGTAACGCGCATTATTTACATGTGGCGAACAAGCCCGCACCACAAAGTCGTTGCAACCTCAACTGAGGCAAGCTAATTGGTCTTATCAATCTCAAACACAAGTCTGAATTTTATCCGCCTAAGAATCATAGTTTGCCAACAATATTTCTTTACGTGTGTAGACATTTGTGTTCCAGGTAAAATTGTTGTAGAGACCTGAAAAATACCCAGACAAAACATCCCCAGTCATATGTCTCCAGAACTTCTTAAGCTTCAACTTTTTGGACTATTTTGTCTGGGACACAAAAATTGTCACCATTATCTAAAAAGTATTCGAGACCTGTTTATGGCCAGTCGGAACTTTCAGGGTTTTGTCATTTGTTATAAAAAAAAAAAAAAAATGGAACAGACAGAATTAATTAAAAAGAGCAATCTGCCAATTTTGAGCAATTTTTACATGCAATTTTGGAAAATTAGATGAACTTGACACACACTTTCTGTGTGAAAATTAGCTTTTGCATGCAAATGCTTTCTGAAATAGATCGTTTTCTCTTCTTAATTAACTATGTTTTTTTTTCAATTGCTTTTCTCTATATAGAGAAAAGCGATTAGTTGAGACAAACAGAAATAATTAAAAAGAGCACATATTAGGAGCACACAAGCACAATTTGATTTTTAGGTGACATTGAGACATATTTTCTCTGAAAAAATAGCTTTTGCATGCAAAAATTGTCTGAAAAAGTTCACTTGCTCTTTTGAATTATTTTTGTCTGATGGAGTTTTTTGCCACTAATCTATACTATACTATATTTAAATGCTAGTGACAGCTATCTCCCATGTTTAAGCGTAATAATTTTGCATGTTTAACGAAAGAATTTTTTCATGTTTAAGCTATATCTTATATTGCAACGCTTAAAAAATTTTTTCAACTAGTTATAGTTAATGCCAAATTTTTTGCAATAGCGGTGATCTTGAAAAATTTAATCGGTCACCAACTACAGCTTCAAATTAAACTGTTTTAAGTCAAATATCATTTGTTCAGATTCATTGATCGTAAAAAAGGCCAACAATTTGTTATGAACTATGTAACTCACACAAAACTGTCTTGTGACCATGATGGTGAGTGCACTAGCGAACACACTGTCTGGTCCGAACAGGAGGCGGGAGGAGGTGGAGGAGTTGTGCCAGCAAGGCAGGATCTGCAGAGCAGTCTCCAATCCTCCCGTCCTGTAGCTGCTGTGGTTATTTTCTGTCTGGTTCTGGGCTGGGGTGGCTGCTAACGCGATGTATTTATAGGCTCTTTTTCCTTGAATAATACCATTATACTCGAACATCGTTTCCTTGTGTTTCGCATCCCCGCCCCCCCCCCCCTAATACAAAAGTCTCCGCCTCATTATAGTTATTATGTTTCTATTAAGAGAAAGAGCCAAATAAAAAAGTATGTGAAGAAACAATAATTAATATAAGAAATAAATTATGTTCGAGTTGGGTGGGGCAATGGTGTAAAGAAAAAGAGCGAGCAGGAGGCATTGTAGGTAGACAGGTAGGTGAAATTGAGCATGGGTGCACTGGACACTAGAGTCCGGAACAACTCCCACCCCAGGTAACAAAGGGCTACATCAGGGCTGAAATGAAAAGGCAAGAAAACGATACTTGGAAAATGCTGAAGAGAATTGTCCACAGACTTTGAAAATGCTGTTTTGCCAATTTATAAAAATATAAGCTCACAGGTCAAAGCACTTCAGAATGTAACAAGGCAACATCTATAGCCAAGCTATCCGCTTCCTACTTACCCGGTTTGGTTGAAGTAGTTGACCATGTCCAGCAGGTAATTCTTGTCATACACAAACTGAATCGACACGCCCCCTTTCCTCATGACGTCAGCTGACGTCAGATTGCTCAAATTCTTGTACACTGTGAGGTCCACGAACTGGTTGAACTTCTGCAGCTCCTCAGAAGAGAACTTCAAGTCTGTCAGGGTCATACTCTGGTCTGCAAAGTGGGTTGCAAAATCAATCAACTTCGGCAAGTGAAACCACGTGATTTTTATGAAAGCAGAAGTTCTTTTTTAGAAGTTCAAAAACGGAACCCAAGGTTGAGTAAGTATTTAGAAACATGGTGCAAATTTGAAGTGCTGAAAAAGAACTGCAGTGAGAAAAGGTTTTTCAGCCCGATTTTAATTGTTACAAAAAATCTCATTCGGGATCAATTTTGCGGAGCATATTAAAGCACTCCCATACTAATGTTTTTAACTAACTCTGACGGAACATTTAAACTTCGGGTGGATTTTTTATTCAGATGAATTTTGACCTTCTAGCTACCGGTTTTTGTCGGAATTTTTTACATACCATCTCAAAGAGGTCTACAAAAACAGACGAGAAGAAAATCAGACGTTCAGAAAATTACTGAATTTATACAATAACTTGCATGCAAATTGTGCGAAAATTGTTTACCGACTTAAATTAACTTTTGGTCGAGTAAACACTGGTTGTCCAACTGCAAATCAGGTTCCCTACGACGTCAAACTGTGCACTGATAGGCGCACAATTTTGTGTGTGTATCTTCCTGGATTCCAGAAAAAAGCCTTTAAACATGTTAAAAGTTTTGTCGGAACGATCAAAGAAAATAAAAAAAGAAAAAAAGAAAAAGGAAGCGACCTTTGTTGCGGAATCCGCATGCCTTTCGCAAGAAGCACAGTGTGGCCTCGTAATGTTATTAATGTCACATTTGTATAAACTATGCATTTCAAAAAAATACCTCACTTTTTCGATTTGCGTTTTATTTTTTTTGATATTAGTATTAGAGTTTTTGTCTAAAATCATTTGTTTTATGGTTGTCTAATTTGCTTTTTGTCTAAACTTCTAGGCCACGTTTTAAACGTTTCTTCTGTGATATTTTTTTGTAAGTTTTTAACTAGCCATTTATAACGGACAATTTTCGACTTTTTAATTAGCCAATTTTATTGTTGTTTTGATCGTGAACTTGGAAAGATATTTCACCTGTGATCGTTTTTCGTAAAGTTATGGGGATTAAAAGCTTGCCATTTTGGTCAATTTTGGACAATGAAAGCGCTCCTATACGTTGCCAGAGACAAAACTAATCACTTTGAGCTTTACAAAAACAAGTTGGGCATCATACAACAAAAAATGAAAATTAAGCACTTTTTTGGATCAAAATGCTGTATCAAAAACTAAGTTTGAATTAAATTTAGGTCAGTTTTGATTTAGAAATGAGCGTATTTTTAAAATAGACATGCAAAAAATTTGTAACCGCCTTGGGAAAGCGAAAACTTACAATTGAGGTAGGTCCCGGTGAAATTGAGATAGGCCCCGGTGTACTTATTACGCAAATTTCAAAAACTTTAATACATGTCATAGCTTTTTAATACACTTTCTGTACGTTTTGAATTGTTTGAAATTGTATGATCAGCAATTCTTACATATATGAAGTTGATAGTATCTTTGGTCAACCCGGGCAATTAACCTGCTTTCTTTGCGGTAGGTTGTTTCAGGCTTTGTTTATGACCTTACCGACTGAACGTTTATAGTGCCTTTTAAGGTCTATGGAGCAGTAATTACATGAAAAAATCCAATGTAATAAAATAAAATGAACTTTTCTATTAAATTTGAGATTTTTGTGAAAATCATCCCCCTACTCGCCATATAAACTTCAAAGTGATAAATTTCGCTCCTAGTAACAAAGCAATTATGGCAGAGAAACTTCCTTCAACCAATTTGGAATGATTTCTGAGATGAATTAAATCTCGGCTTTCGCGTTAATAGCGCAAAGTATAACGCGCGTTAATTGTCCCAAATTGACCAAAATGGCAATCTTTAAACACCCATATCTTTACAAAAAAATGATCACAGGTGGTGAAATTTGTCAAGTTTAAGCTCAAGAAAACAATGCTTTTTGATTGATAATTTTTTTTTGCCAAAAATGGCTACTTAAAACGTCGAAGTTTGTCTAAAGAAAAAAACCACCCACAGCACAAATTATCCTTTACTTTTGTTACGAAAGTCAGAACAGTAGGGCAAAGCGCTCGATAGCATAAGGGTACAGAGTTCCACTGCCATGGCGAGGATATTGTGTGAGGTCGAGCTCTATCACAGCCTGACAGATTTTGGCAGCACTTGTGGTAACCAAATCAAAGTTCTAAACGCGAAAAAATGACTTTTAGTCGCTATAAAAGTTTCACTCAACAAAAAAACTCAATCTAGAATGTGGCGAAGTCTTGCACAATGGACTATCTTTAGACAGGCTGCAGAGCTTTCGTTTTGCAGAATCATAAAACGTAGTATTGCTAATTATTATAAAAAAAGGACGAAATGAATTAAAATGAATACAATCAAAATGAATACCGAAAATGGAATCAAGGAAGAAGTACCGACTTCGAGGAGAGAGAGTGCCCAGAGAAAACGCAGTTTTTGGTTAAAACCCTCTAAGAAGTAACTTAAAGCGTCCTTTCTCGCCGTATTTTTGCCTTAGTCAAAATCAGGGGCAGATCAAGGATTTTCTCGAGGAGGGAGGGAAGTGGGAAGCTTGTCAACACTTTTTTTCCTGAGATCTCCCAAATGTTTATAAAAACCCAATTTTTGAACACATTTTCGGCGCCGCGCGCAAATTTTAGAGAAAAAAAAACAGGCCAAAAAACGGGTTTTCAGGTACTTTTTGGAAAGTTTCGACCAAAAAATTGCAATTTTTCGGCGCACGGCCCCATTCAAGTTATTATGTATGGGCGCCAAAGGTGCTTTTAGAAAAAGTTTGGGTCGTCCAAAAACTCAACCCAAAATGGAGGTTGTCAAATATTAGCAAAGGGGAGACCCATTGGGTCGTGCGGGGGTCAAAATACAGTTTTTATAGTGTGCCGGGAGAGCTCAGGAAATCGTTTTGGTCAACCTTAAAATGTCGACAAAACTTTCTTGAAAAAAATCTTTCCTCGAGAAAACTTGTGCCTGCTACTTAACTACCCATACTAAAAGACTACAATACTATGTACTATCTGCACTAATGTAATTCTATTGCGGGAGAGTGACTCATACATACCTCTGAAGTATGCTCCTGCGACATAGTGTCCGAAGCAGGTTGTGTTGTCCAGGGGCACAGAAGAAGACGAGACGGAGAGGAAGGAGATGAGTTTTGAGGACACTTTCTTCACACCATCGACTGTACATTTGTAGTCTCCGAACCTTAAGACATCGGTAATGAAAGTCTATTGGAATTATGCTTTTTGGATAAAGTTCAGTAGTTTGAGGCAGTGCACCTTGTGAGCTTCTACCTTGAGCGTGAGGTTCCCCTCTCAGAAATTCGAGCCTAATTACCTCTCATAGTATCTGATGAAAGAAAAATGTCAGTAAATCACTTTCGCTGCTAAAAAACTGAATTTTTTGTATTAAAAATTAAATTTTGACCAAACATTAGAAAGGCTTTTTCATTTTCATCTGCTCCTCTAGGTTTTTAATACGTGTTCAAGACGTGATCCAAATAGTATTTTTTAAGAAAATAATAAAGCACACTGCTGGATGAAATGAGATTGAAAAAAAAATAAACTACTGGCCCGTTCTCAACATTCTTCGGAGATTCAGAAAGAACAGAGGCGATTTAACTTACAGGTTTACGAAGATACTCAAAATAGCCTCGTCCTCAGTCGCTAGAAAACAAAGTCACATCGCCAACAGACAGCTAGAAAAGTGTCAATTAACAAAAGAAGCAGAGGAACACTGAAAGCTTTGTATTTCAACAACTTTTTAAAAAATTTTTTTCAAAAATTACCCTAAGTTGAGAAAACTGGATCATCAATATGTCTTTGTTATTCTGCGGGAAAATCTAAACTTTAAAATCCACTTTTGTGGCTAAAAGTTGTACTTATTTCTTTGCGCTTTTTGTAATTTTGTAATTGTACAGTGAAGTTTCCTTTCCTTTAAGCCAGTGAATGTAAGTAAAATCGGAATTCAGACCGCGATAAGTCTAATTTGATCTTACTTTTTTGAAGGTTTTTACAAGAAAAGAAAACGAGAAAAATAATTTCAACTAAATTAACAAATTGCCTTTAATATGTTCTAGAACCATTTTGTAAAATCATATGAGCCTAGACTGGGGCGGATTTAGGATTTCCTTGAGGGTTTATCAGGTTACCTTTTTCTCTACGTTTTTTGAATTTTGTGCGTTTTTTGAAAAACAACTTCAAAAAACGTTCAAAAAACGAATTTTGTACGTTTTTTGATCGTTTTTTGAACTCTTCGTTTTTTGAACCGCAAATTCAAAAATTCGTTTTTTGAATTTTGAAACTTTTTTAAGTTAACAAACTGTTGTCTATTTACTCGCTGTGATTTTGGAGTTTCATGAATATTTATCGGTTATATTGGATTTTCATAGTTCCTATAAAGTAACAAAAATAATCTATTTTATTTGATTAAAAATGATTATAATGATAATATTTTTAAGCAATAGAATCCCAATACAATCAATTATAATCGATTATAAACGATTATTTTCAACTTATTTTCAAAAATTGATATCAAGGGAAACATAATCCGTTTTAATCGATTATATTGGATAATATTCCACTTATTAAAATCTTTCGATGTGCTGTTCTCATTTTTTCATAATAAAGTTAAATTTAAGGTTACAGGTAAACATTCGCACCCTCACACGTTTATCCATACTATCCGGGTGGCGATGTTAACTATTTATTAGGGTGGTGGTAAACGCGTGGGTAGGGAGTGGTTTGGGTTTAAATGCGAGTTTAGCGAATAAAACTCAATTAAATCAATAACAAAAATGCGTGACTTTTTATAAATTTTCAAAAACGCGATTGAAATTAGCAAAAAAATGAAAATGAGCGAGAGAACAAAACAACTATTTTTTTTTGCTAATTTCAATCGCGTTTTTGAAAATCTACAAATTGTCACGTTTTTTTGTTATTATTTTAGCTGAGTTTTTTTCGCCAAACTCGCGTTTAAACCCAAACCACCCCCTACCCACGCGTTTACCACAACCCTAAGAAATACTTAACATCCCCACCCGATAGGTAGTTATCTAGTATGGATAAACGCGTGGGGGTGGGAATCTTTACCTGTACTAATACTTACCTTTCCCGGTGGCGGTGTTTAGCGTTTAGTGTTTAGTGGGGGTTTGGTAAACGTGTGGGGAGATATTTTGGTTTGGGTATAAATGCGGCAAAGGAGATGGAGATTGGGGAGCAAGGGGGGACGTGGGAGGACGTAGTTGTTGTACGGGGGGACGTGTGGGAGGGCGTGGGGGGACGTTAGGTGGGACGTTAGGGGGGACTTTCAAAAAGTTTCGAAAATTTAGTCGATTTTTTTCAGTTCGGTCAAATTGATTTTCCGAGCACTCCCACGACACTAAAAAACAAATTTCGAGCAAATTTTTGTGGTGCTGGCAAAATTCTTGAAAAAAGCTTGTCAAAAATGCCGTTTTTGGTACTTATTGGAAAATTACTACATAATGGCCTCTATAATATTGCTACATATTGGCCGCCCCTGGATGAACCTGTTCGCTCGAAATTTGCAGAAAGTTGCAAAAAGTAGAGTCATTTTTATTATATTGAAAACAAAAAATGTATTTTAATCGATTATAATTGATTTTAATGGATTTTTGTTTTTCAAAAATAATCGATTAAAATGGAATTTAAAACCATTACGTTGTCCAATTGTGCCAGGATAATCGATTAGATAGACAACAATTTAGTCTACAAAATCCAATATAATCGATTTTTTCCATAAAACTCGGTGCGGGACTAAAAACTATTTTTCATGCAGTTTTTTTAACAATCAGTTTTCTTGGATGTTTTTCAATATTTAACAAATTATTATCACAAGGCTCTCATCTCGCGTTCAACCCTCAATATTAGTATGTCTCGGCGCCCAATGTTGATGTCTTAAAACAGCGCCAAAAAGAGCCCTTTAGATCGGCAGGGGTTCGAATCCCTAAAGGAAAGGAGGTAGCGTCCAACCCCATCCACATCTGCTTCTGGGCTTATGTCGCGCAGATTTTTTTAAATAAAAAATATCGTATTTATAAACTACGTTATTTACGTGTCTGTACAAAACAGTCCCATACAAAATAGTCCTATTCAAAACAGTCCGGAAAAGTATGAAAACGAACGAAAAAACAGTCCGATACGAAACAGTCCGATACGAAACAGTCCGAAACACAGTCCCAAGTAGTAATTGTTTTAACAAGCCGGTTTAAAACACTGAATTTTTATGATTTCTAACAGCAATTTCAGTCTTGGTTCTGTTATCTTAACAACGATAAATATCTTGTGCGCGTATTGTGAGTGCATAAGTGGAATCCTTTGTTACTCTAAACCTTCTCTTAGCTAACTCCAAAAAAACTTGATTGATACATAGCGACAAACACCCCTTGTGTGCAGGATGTGTCTTAAAATTCTTAAATTTGGTCATCTTAAAATAGCAAAAACATAAAGGAGAAATTGATGGTCTACTTTTAGGTTTCCTTCGCACTTTTTTTCTATATGCTTTTTTATTTTTTTATTCACTAATTGGGCTCATATTTTTGCGTTTAGGACAGCTTTTACTTTCTAAAGTACGTAAATTCAGAGAAGTTTAACAGAAGATTCAAACATCACAAACTAACACGGAAAAACATGTTTGAAAAACCTTTTCTGTCACATAATAGAGCGGGAATCTACTTAACAATCCCGAGGCAAAACACTGAACAAAAATAATTCACTTTTGCTGGAACTGCGAGCTTTCCTCTTTTTTATCTGTAAATCCTTCATTTGCCAATTTTTTCTATGTCCATGGTCAATTTTGATAGAGATTTTTAATAACACAATTACAATGTGCCAATGATCTGAAGGCTATTTTTGGAAAAACTTCGATTTTTACAAAAAACAATGTTACCTGAAAGCTCTCCAACTGTTTGTAAATGTCTTATGCTGGTCAATTTTTTTATAATACTATTCCAATGAAAAGAGTGTGCTTTTTTTCCGCTAGAATGTAAAATCTTAAAACCGATTTCTGAAACTGAATGTCGGTCAGGTTAGTTTTTGTACTTTCCGCATTCATTTTTGAAGAAAATAATTATTGGCTTTCCTTTGGTAAATGAGTTTGGTAGTGAACCACTATCGTCACTTTTACTCAAGAAGGGACGAAAAAAACACGCGACTGGAATAAAGTTCGTTACTTCATTTATTGAGACTTAAAATAAACCAATTTTCTGAACTCATTGTCATATTTGAAATAGTGAGATATAGCTATATTGATGCCAAAAAGTCTCGGTGTCCTCAGTAAAAAAAAACTATCAGAAAAAAATTCAAAAAATAATATACTTTTTTTTAAACTTTCATCGATTTGTTAAATCAAAAATTAATTCATAGACGCTAAAAGGCAGCCATAGCATCTACAGATTTGCCTTTATATGAATTCAAGTTCGTATCAAGTCAAAGCCTCTCCTTGTAATGCTTTCTCTTTTCTGGGATTTGGCACGAAATTTCGCTTTTCTAAGTATCTAGGCAATAAGTAATAAATGCTGACTGTTACATTGTATGGGCTTTATGTGTTTGGGGGGAGTGAGTAGTGGCTGCACTTCGTCCAGGAACATGAGCATGTCCACACTGCGTCTCATCATCTGGTTCGCATTCCTCATCACATAGTCCAGCCGGAACTGCAGAACAAACAGCACTTATTACAATAGTACGATAGAAGATGAGTTTT
>NW_026970823.1:0-27643 GCF_963678635.1 Symsagittifera roscoffensis
AACGAGAAAAACCAACCAAACAAAAAAACTTGGATATTTTTAGCAGCCATAACAAATATATAGAAACTCTGAAAACGTCTGAAACAGATCATTGCTCTGTTAAACTTACGGAAGCTGAAGAAAATCAGTAAGAATCAGTACCAACTCAAAGTTAAGACACAAAATTTGGATAGATAACCAAGATAAAACTGCTGCTGCTGTGAAATGTTGTCTCGGGGCAATTCTGATGTTGGAAAAAAGTATAGAAAAGAGTGTAAATTGGTGAAAAATTTAATAAACAGCAAAATGAAATGTTACTATTGAAAAAACTGTACGAAAAACTTCCAGACTGTCTTTCAGACTGTACGAAAAACTGGCCAGCTTGTTTAATGTTCAGACTGTACGAAAAACTGGCCAGCTTGTTTAATGATGGATTTCCAACTCTGGACAAGTACATAATTTCAAAGTAATTAATACCAATTAACCAATCTTTTAAAGTATTAGAACCGCACAAAGAAAAATTCATCACAAGTATTTATAGTTCGCAAAATTACAGGCAGATATCTCAAGCTTTCGACCGATAACTCAACAGCCAGTGATAGGTAAGCTGCTGGAATAACTTATATACAACAAGATTTATATAACACATTTCTATAATTTTGACCTACTTGAGAAAATTATTTTGGTTTTTGCTTAAGACGCAGAAAAATTGACGCATAACTGATAGAAAAAGTATAACAAAGAAATAAAACTCAATCAAATCTGACACAATCTACCTTAAAAGATTCGAAAAAAGCAATCGGCACAGTAAATCACTTACTCTTGTTGAAAAATGCAAGTCCCGGGGACTAAGAAGACCAATTGGTGAATTTTTAAAGACTTATTTGACTCAAAAGAAACAGTGTGTAACCACTAAAAAACCAATTTCAACACTAAGAGAAGATCGTTGCGGTGTTTCTCAAGGATCTGTTGTTGGTCCACTGCTTTTCATAAAATTCACAAATGATATCGACTCAAACCAAGAAAACGCAAAAACTATTTTATACTCGGACGACTTAAATGATCAGCCAATTGAGCGAAATAGATTTTTCATTAACCTAGATACATATAGATGAACAGGCGAGAAATCTTTTTTTTGACCACTCACCTTGTATTCATTTACAAAGTTCCGTCCAACCTTTTTTTCCAGTATGGCGTTATGGCTTGCGCATCAAAAAACAAGACCAAACTAGATTTTTTAGATAAAAAAAGGAAGCGCTTGTGCTTGTTCACAATTATCTTAAGATCACTTAATTACCTATCAATTCAAAAACAAAGATGAAAAGTATGTTGTTTTTTGCAAAGGAGCCCCATCTGTAGGAACTAGTGAAAAAAGTGTCTAAAATTCTCAGATGTGAAAGCCCTGTTCAAAATTAGAATGAGCTCATAACGGAAAAACGAAGTGAACAAAATTTCAGAGATGAGCAGCAGAGCAAGAAGACTACCAACAAGATCACATAAAAGCCCAAATTAATCAATTGTTGTAAAGTGGACAAAAAGTTGATCATTATTCTAAACTAATTTTTCTTCTGTCCACAAAGTTTTTTATTTAATCATTTTTTCCGACTGCTGCACTTGGATAATGAAGACCTCTCAGGAAAAGTTTTCTATTGGTCAAGTAAGTTCCATGACTTTTTTGTCCTTGTTTTAGTAAAGTTTCTTTTCCTCAATTTTTTTTGGCAAAGACCATTATAAATTAAACTAAGTTGTCACATGATTTGATTTCAAGCATTGAGAATTTGTTTCTCACCCAGTGTTAATAATTTACCAGATGAACTTCCGCTCTGGGACACCAGTGAACGGACCTGGAAGTCCAATGGTGCTCTCCAAAAGTTTTTGGCATTGTTTGTAAATTAATTAATTACCCACAATAGAACTTCCTGAAAACATTTTACTCTTATTATCCTAGATGTAGTGTTTTTATTAAGTAGTGATTGAGATGTTTGTCAGATAGTGTGCACATGTACCTCTCTGAGTTTCCACTGGTCCCTGAACAGTCCACAGTCCAACCACACCCCCACCTTCTCTACCCTCTCCCCAATGTCCCCAAACAGTCCCTCCCACTCATCCCACCTGAACACCCCACAAAGTGGAGATAAAACAATAAATTATATATTTCACTCTTCATCTTTTCAATTTAACTTCTGGTAACCAAAAACCGGGCATGATTTAAGTCTTAGTGAGAAAATGTTATGTTTTAATTTCAGAAAAACGTTCAATACACATTCCGGGAAAATTTTTTAGCCAATAAAATAGAACATATAAATTTCGTTGTATAGCTTTTCTAACGCTTTTCATAGCCATGTTCTCTAACTTTTACCATTTAGTTAGATCAATATTCCGAACACAAGTTGTTTTTTTTCGCAGTGGATTTCGATATTCTCAAAGTGTGATTCATATTGAAATCCTTTCGGCGGTTCGTTGGACTGTATCAAAAAGAAACATGATTTCGTGTGGAGAAAACTGTTCTGCATATTTTCGGTGTTTAAACTTCATTAGACATTTTGAATACATGTTGAACTGCTAATTGTTCCGACTTTCGGTACGAAAGTAACGGAATATTTGTGCTAGGGGTGGGTTTTTTTTTTCTTCAGACAAATTTCGACTTTTTAACTAGCCATTTTGACGGAATTTTTTTATATCATTCGAAAGGTATTGTTATCCTGAGCTCAAATTTGAAAAGATATTTCACCTGCGATCATTTTTTGTAAAGTTACGGGGGTTTAAAGATTGCCATTTTGGTCAATTTGGGACAATTAACACGCGATATATTTCGCGCTATTAACGCGTAAGCGGAGAGTTAATCCGTCTTAGAAATCGTTCCAAATTGGTTGAAAGAAACCTATTTGTCATAATTGGTTTGCTACAAGGAGCAAATTAGATTCTTTGTACTGTATATGGCGTGTGGGGGGATGGTTTTCATAAAAAATTTTAGAAAAAATTTTTTTCATTTTTTTTTAAATTTCATTTAATTTTTTGAATTTTATTACTGCTCCATAAACCTTAAAAGGCAGTCGGAACATTCAGGGCTTCGCCCTGATACGAGCAGTCTTGTTTAACTTTATGCCTGAATCAAAACATAATAGTTTGGACAAATAAATGAAAAAACTACAAGTTCTTCGACGATAAATTCTGAATTTATTTTTCGAATCAGTGCGGATGGAACAATCTGCAATACTAGCACAGCATTCTGGTTTAGATATTACGTCATAAATGTTTACGAGATAGAAGTATGGTATGAATCATTTATATCGACTGACCTTTTGCGTTCGTGGTTGTTGCCACTCTTGTCCAGTTCCCAATCTGGCACTGAGCCCCTTTCTCCGTACAATGCCACATGTACAGAGCAGTCTGTCGACGAGAAGTTCTCCTCCCCTGTCAGAGTTCGCAGCCAGATCTCTGTATCTCACAAAAACACATAAGTGCGCACAAAAAAGGGCAGAATAAGGACATCAGAATGATAGTTTCAATCGGGACAATGATATTAACATGTCCCGAAGACTGAGTTCAGTTTGAGGCCTTTTGTGGAAACTAGAAAGTAGTTAGTTTTTCCCATTAAAATTCCGCAAAAGATATCAAAACAGTTTTTTAGATAAATTTTGCATAGACTGGAATTGAAACCATTTTGTGCTGGCGAAGTTATCGCAATACCGAAGTTTATGTCGCGAAAGTTGGGCTAAAAGAGAGGACCTCTATAGAAAACGAAAAAGTAATCTAATCTAGTTTACACGGTGTACCTGAGCTTTTTCTTGCTTTAAACGTTGATTTGATTAAAAATTAGTTGATTGCACGGTTTGGTAATTCAGTTTTGCTTTTTCTCAATTTTGTCTTTGCTGACTGCTGGTTTTCAATTTCTTTCCCGGAATTTTCCTGATTACATGTGAAAAATTGAAGTCATCTTAGATGGTTGTCAATTGTCAAATTGGCATATAACACTCGGCCTCATTTTGCAGTAGCAAAAAAAATAGAAGGGGTTGGGTAATTCCGATTTATAAAATTTGAAACGCTGGCTTAAAGCTGGCTTAACGGTCGTGTAAGAGTCAGTTAAAGTTATTGGCTATGACTGTAGGCGCAATGCTGCTTAAGGGTGAGGCTCTCGTTGTCGTGAATCTTCGTTTGCTGATTGATTGCAATAGTCCGGGCTAACAGTTGCTAGTCTATTGGCTGGTATTGACGCATTTTTGTCTCTTATTTTGATGGTGTAAACGGGTCTGGTCATCATTGGTTGGTTTGTTTCCTGTAATCGTCCAATTGGCCAGAGTCCTCGTGGCATCATATCTTGAAGAATCCACACAATTTCTTCTTATTGATAGGCGGCGTCTTCTTTGTCCATCGTTGTCTCGGTAGTATTGTTGAGATAAAATCCTTCATCAAGCGTTTCCAAAAATGGGTTGCGAGTTGTTGGGCGAATAACTATTTTGTTGAGATAAAATCCTTCATCAAGCGTTTCCAAAAATGGGTTGCGAGTTGTTGGGCGAATAACTATTGTCGACTGAGAGTTGAGGGCTGTTGGGTTTGTAGAGGTGGCATGCTGGCATGCACTCTCCCGAGAAGAAAAAAATTTGGGATGAGGGCTTCAACATCATCGGGCGATGATGAAACTGTAGTGATGGGTCTTGCGCTCATGAAGTGTTCAACTTCGCAACGAAGGGTGTTGAATATGTCGTTGGTTAGAATCTGGCTTCCTATGATGCATAGAACGAGTCTTTGACTGATCTTTTGGGTCGTTCCCAAATACCCCCAAAATGAGGAGCATAGGCAGGGTTGAAGGTTCATTCAATCTGGTGGTTGTCGTTTAACATCGGCGTCAAAGTGTCTGTTGAGTTCCTTTTCGGCTGCGGCGAAATTTGTACCATTGTCAGAAACAATTCTGGCTGGTTGTCCTCTGCGTGAGAATAATCGTTTTAAGGTATTGATGAATTCGTCGGCTGATTGGTCCTGGTACAACTCAAGATGTACGGCTCGTGTTGTAAGGCAAGTCATTATAACGTCGTAGCGTTTGTTGTAGTTTCCTGCGGTTTTCAAAGCAAACGTTCCAAAAAGATCTATTCCTGTTTGTTGAAATGGAAAGGGTTTATCTTCCGGAAATCTGAAGGCGTATAGGGTCGCAAGTTCCGGCTGTAGTCCAGTTGCCTGTTGTCTTTGGCTGTTGTAACAGTTTTTTATGAGCTGGTCAATATGTGCGCGAACACAGACAATCCAATATTCGTTTTAAAGAATGTTTTTTAAGTGCTAGCGTGGCGAATGCTGGTTGTCTTTGTGGGTTTGTCGTATAGAGAGGTGAACTGCTGGGTTTAAGGGTCCTGAGCAGTGTTTCCATTGACTCGCTTGTGTGCTTTCCAATTTTTCTCTGTGAGCCACAAAATTTAGCAGATCCCTGTAACCATTGAAGCGCTGTTGTGCTGTCGGTCCACATATGCGTAGAGCTGATGTCGTCAACCCTTTGCTTTCTGCGAATGAAATTTTTGAGGCGAGCACGAAAAATTGCGTCTTCTAGTTCCAATTTAATTTTTGTGTGTTGTTTCACAGGAGCCACTCAAGTTTTTCCTGAAAAAAGGCGCTGCTGATTTGCCGAGTGGCGCTGTTGTTTTATATAAAGTGAGCGACTGCTCCTTGGGTGCTGAAGGAGGCATCTGAAAAAGCATGAAGAGCGATGTTGTTGTAGCTGTATCCAAAATAGTGTCGGGGTATTATTTCCACTGTCTGTAGATCGTTTCTTTCGTCGAGAATCTCAAAAAATTTCAGATATTAGTTCTCGTGTAATTTGGTCGTTCCACTTCAGTCCTTTTCTCCAAAATGCTTGCTGGATTTTTCGTAGTCAAATCGTAACAATTGCTGCTATTCCAATTGCGTCAAAGTTTGAAGAAGCTGCGCGAAGTAGATTCCGTTGTGTAGGTTTCTTCTGGACAAGTTCGTGTAATTTGTCAGTAGTGAAGCTGAGTGAATCGTTACTTACTCTCATCGTATTCCGAGAACTCGCTTAAAAATTTTGAGGTCCTTAATTTCGTCTACGAAGATGGATTCATGTTCTTCTGGTATTGTTTGCACAATTCAATGATACGTAGTGATCCACTTCGTCAGGTTGAAGCTTCCTTGTTGTTGTACGTGTCGAAGGTCTTCTATGAATTTCACTGCGGTGTCGATGTTGGAGGTGGCTTCGAAGAAGTCGTCCAAGTAGAAGTTCTCATAGACAAGTTTTTTGACGTGGGGATGGCTTTCAGCATTTTTGTCTGCACAAGTTCTTAATGCGCAAATTGCACAAGTAGGAGAATATTTTGCTCCGAAGACGAACCGAGTGTATTCAAAAAGTTCGGTTTCTTCCACTCCCCAGATGAAACGAAGAAATTTCCTGTTTTCTGGGTTAACAGGAACCTGCATGTGCATCCCTTCAATTTAGGAAGTGATGGGACGCTTTCGTTCGCAAAATCGGGTATCTACTTCTAGTAGATTGCAGAGCAAGTCAGGTTCAGTGAGAAGCATATCATTTAGACAAATTACTCTAAATTTTGATTTAGCATTGGAAGCCCGGCGAAGTTTTCCTGGCTTGTTTGGGTTGATTACTCCATGTTCAGATAAAATCCATCCTGCCAAAGGTACTTTGTCTGGCTCTAATTTCCTTATGTAGTGTTTGCTGAGGTCCTAGTAAATTGTACTCTGGTAGAGAGTCGATTTTCTGAACTCTTGTTAAGTTGTACATTCTCCAGTTGTATTGGGCAATTGCTGCTTTATAGTTGTTTGGAAGATTTGCATTTGGTTTCCACAGAAACCCAAACTGATAGCCGTTGTCGTATAGTGATATGGTTTTCCGAAGTGTTTGCATATCATGTCTTCCGTCCGAGACATCGTTATTTTAGGTGATGTGGCATAATTTTCCATTCGCCAGAATGAAGCGAGAAGATCCGAGATTTAACTGTCGTCAGTTGATATCTGTAATGGGTTAGCTGTTGCATGGTGGTTTGAGAAGTATCCAATGTCGTTGTTTGGTCCTGTTTTTGTCCATCCTAGGGCTGTAAGGACCACTCGAGGGACATTTTGATTTTCTATGATGATGGTCTTCAGGCTAATGATGACAATATTATCCGTTCCAATCACAAGGGCTACGTCGTTGTTGTTGAAGTCTGGAAAACATATATCCTTAAGGTGGTCGTATTGGCTGCAGATTTCGTTAAACTTTTCGGGCTCCGCTGCATTCAAGTTGATGTTCTCTTGGATTAAAACCTTAGTTAGATCAAACGCTAAAGTGTTATTTCCAAATGAATGAACTGTAATATCCACTGTCTTAGCCTCTAACTTTTGCGAGTTGAAGAAACCTCCAAATGAGAAGTTGTTCCTGATGCTTAGTTTCGTCCAATTGAAAATATGCTGCTGTCGGTTACGATATGTAGCTGCTGGTACTTCCTGTATCAAGAAAGGCGTATACATTAAGGTATATTTTGCGGTGTCGTAGTGTTACTGGTAAAAGTAGCAGCAGTGAGCTGAATAATCTTGATATCTTCTTTGGGCTGGCAAGATGGTTGACTTGATTCGGTCGCTGGTTTGGATTAAACTTCGGTGTTCTTTATGTTCGTTGCTCATCGTGTAGACTTGTGTGATGATGCTGATTGCATTTGCTGTATGTGTGCTTTGATGGGCAGTGGAGGTCGGGCATTTGCACTCCAATGTTGAGAAGTTTTCTGTGAATGCTGGTTGGTTGATGGTCTAGATCCGGTGGCGTGTCGAATTCTTGGCGCTATTTGTTGTCGATCGCTCGTGTCCAGGGTCATTTGATGCAGTCGCATAGGTGGTAAGTGATTGCATGATAATGCAAACTGTCTTATACAGTCAATGAAGGCGATGATATTTGGCTGGTCGATGTTCTGGGCGGTGATGCACTGTGTCCACAGAAGCTGCTGATGGTGTTGCAATTTGCTGACGGCAAATTGTACGTATATTGTAGAGTTCAAATCTTTTTTGAACCAAAGCGTCCAAAACGTTTCAACCATGTTACTGATGAATGTGGAAAAAACCATGAACGAATCCCTGCGATGAGTTGATGGTTGCTTGAAGCTCTGTAGTCTGTTGACAAAGTCATTTATGATGATGTCAGGTCTTCCATATCGTCGTCGTAATTCGTGTAAGACAGCGTTGTACATAGTGCTATTGCAGCAGTAACCAGTAATAGCTTGATTTGCTTTTCCAGTCGTTAAAGTCTGCAGATGAGTCATCATTTCGGCGTCCGAGATCGGTCGATTGTGGATTGTTGCTTCGAAGAGTCCAAACCACTGCTCTATTTCATAGAATTCACGTCGAAAAGCTCTTTTTTATGTTTGGGGGTCTAGTCATGATACTGTAGTTTGTTCACGACTGTCCGTTACTTGGTGTCTGAGAATCTGCTGCTGGAATGAATTGCTGTTCTGTAACTATGTTGAAGCTGAGGCTTGCGTTGGTGGTGTCCCGTTCTGTTTTGGACCTCTAGTGTTTGCTGAGCTGATGATCCGGACTGATGGCTGCTGCTGGATAATGTTGACGTCTGGCTAGAAGCCCTATCTAGTTGCTGCACTGAATCAGCTGTGTGGGGGGCTTGAACTGTTGTGGCATTAGTGTTCTGCTGTTGTGGAGTTGTGTCTGCTGTATTTTATCTGTAGCATCTGTCTAATTTCATACATGATGTCGTAGTGTTAGTCTTGTAAACCAGTGAAGCGGTTGCTGAGATCCTGCGCAGTGACGTGCTTAGTCGGGTGGTCTACAAGATACGTAGTGGTGTCTTCCAAATTGCTGAGAAATTTCCTCATCTCGGTTTCTGAGTATGTATTGATGTCAATGATGGCTTTTCATACTAGTACCAGTTTTAACAAATGGCAATTATTTCTAAAGGTATGGTTAAAATATATTGCAAGGCACAATATTACCCTTAATAGGAAAAAAACTAAACTAAATTAAAGGTAACTGGCCTTTTCCCCCCTCTTGAGGGAAGCTAAAGAGAACTTAAATACTAAGAAAAGAGAAACTCAAGCAAGTATTTCTAGCACGTAAGACAAATGCTCGGTGAAACAAGCAGTTAAACTAGATTCAAACGTAGTATGACATGATAGATCCGACGAAACATACTATCAAAAAGTTATTTTAATAGCAATTGAGTGATAAAATTTACTGACACTGAATATGCACTAAAGTTACGTTAATAGCAAATGAGTGATAAAATTAATTAACACTGAATATGCACTAGGATTTTTAGACAAACGAGGGAAAAAACAAGTACTACGAAATTAATGAAAATTTAGGAAAAACTTTCCGTTTTAGTTTTTTGCATCTTCGATAAACTTTTCTCGTTCGGTGTTGAAAAAGTTTGCAGTCGAAGTCTTCTAAACCATTAAAACTGTTTAGGGTCTCCCTTAGTGACTGAGATAATGCCTCCGTTGATGAGGAATCTGAGGCATTAGCTGAGTTTTCTGGAGATTGAATTGTGAAAATGCGAGTTTTTTTATCCGAAGAAAATGAAGTGAGGGTTGTTTCGTTAAAACCTCTTTTTTCGTTACTATCGAGCGGGATCGTGTTTGACGCTGATCCTGGCTGGTCGTCTTTGCTATCTATAGTATCTATGTAAAACCTTTAACCATAAAATTCGGGAGGTCCTAAAATCGGCTCGAGCGTCGGAATTTAAAATCCTTACCACTGGCAGTGTTTTTCTCCGAATAAAATTCCTGAGTAGCAGCACTAGCACTATCATCCGAGGAATCGACAATCTCGTAGATTGGGAAGTCGGCCGATGTGTCCCTCGCTGTTTTCCGCCGTAAATCCTGAGGATGTTTCGGATGTTTGGTCTCCGAGTCTGATGAGATTTGTGTGGTTGAGTAGGGTTGGTATGGACTGCGTCCTGCGGGAATGACACTGATCGAGCAATTCAGCGGATCAGAAGATGAAGGTTGCCATCTAAAATCTCAGTTTTTTTGTCGTGTAGACTTGTGTGATCATGCTGATTTCAGTTGCTGCATATGTGCTTTGATGGGCAGTCTTTCACTTGATGTTAGAAAAGGCTGTTGTAACAAAGTTTCTTTTCCAAAATGAGTCTATTCTTCTCTTCCAAATAAAAATTCTGATACTTGCAGCAGTAAGCTGGGTGGTGAATTTGTCCGTCGAATGGACATGGAACCGGGTTTTCGCACTACACATTTGAGAAGTCTTCTGTGAAGGCTGGTTGGTTGATGGTCGAGATCCGGTGGCGTGTCGAAGTCTTGGCGCTATGTTACTGATGAATGTGGACAATTCCATGTACGAATCCCTGCGTTGAATTGATTGTTGCTTGAAGCTCTGTAGTCTGTTGACAAAGTCATTGATGATGATGTCAGACCGTCCATATCGCCGTCGTAGTTCATGGAGGACAGCGTTGCACATAGTGTTATTGCAGGAGTAACCAAAAATAGCGTGATTTGCTTCTCCAGTCGTTAAAGTCTGCAGATGAGTCATCTTTTCCTGGTCTGAGATAGGTTGATTGTGGATTGTTGCTTCAAAGAGTCCGAACCACATGCTCCATTTCATAGGATTTCCATTGAAAGGCTCGATTTTTACTTTTGGTGGTCTAGTCATGAGACTGTAGTTTGTTCGCGACTGTCCGTTACTTGATGTCTGAGAATCTGCTGCTGGAAAGAATTGCTGTTCTGTAACTATGTTGAAGCTGAGGCTTGCGTTGGTGGTGTCGCGTTCTGTTTTGGACCTCTAGTGTTTGCTGAGCTGATGATCCGGGCTGATGGCTGCTGCTGGATAATGTTGACGTCTGGCTAGAGTCCCTATCTAATAATGACTGTTGTTGCACTAAGTCAGCTGTGCGTGGGCTCGAACTGTGGTGGCCTTAGTGTTCTGCTATTGTGGAGTTGTCTCTGCTGTATTTTCTTGTAGCATCTGTCTTAATTCGTCCATGATGTCGTTGTGTTAGTCTTTTATATCAGTGAAGCGGTTGATGAGATCCTCCGCAGTGGCTTGCTCAGTCGGGTGGTCTACAAGGTACGTAGTGGCGTCTTACAAATTGCTGAAAACTTTCCTCGTCTCAATTTCGGCGTCAGCTATGCTGTAGTTTGTATTGAAGTCACTGATGGCTTTTCGTACTCGTCTGAAGAGGCGCTCTAGTTGGTTTTGTTGGGCATGGCAAGTTTGTCGTAACTGATCGTTGTTGTCGTTGCAGGTGTTGTTGAAGTTGTATGCAGTCGTGGTTTAGACCTTTTTTGTTGGTTCCTGTCCTAGGTAGCGAGACCTTAACTTAAAAGAAACAATACAAAAGAACAATGGTGCGGTAAATATATTTTCAACTAAGTATAACGAAACGAAATAATCAATTGAAAGTTACAGATGCTTGATAGTATTTCGTTTCGATACTCTAACAGGCAGAAAGTAATATAAACCAAGCGTAAAATTAACGCCCTTTTACAAAATTTAACTTGTGGGTGGTCCGAATTGTTAAACCGATTTTTTTACACCCTAAGCAACAAAAAAATGAGTGCTCCCTGGTTGGCACTACAGACAAACTGTGCTTTCAGCCTGGTCAAGGGATCGAGCAAGGGTGTGTTTTCTGGCAATTTAGCTGAGTGCCAAATACAAAACGAAAATGTAATCTTTTCTAGTTTACACGGTGAAGTTGAGCTTTTTCTCACTTTAAACGTTGATTTGATTATAATTTAGTTGGTTGCACGTGTTTCGTAGTTCAGTTTTGCTTTTTTCCCAACTTTGTGTTTGCTGAACTCTGGTTTTCAATTTCTTTCCCGGAGTTTTCTTGATTACATGTGAAAAGTTTAACTCATCTAAGATGGTTGTCAATGTCAAATTTGCAAGTAAGAAACTCTCTGCCAGAGTGTGGTGAACAAAAAAACATACTCAGGTTTGGATTTAGGCTGGACGCCCTCCCCCCTCCACTCAGGAATTTCACCCTCTCACCAATCGAAGGCACTCTTTGATATTATTTATTGACATCATTTTTAGGCCCGCTAACCGTAAAGTTTTAAAGCATTATAAATTAATTTTGAAAGAGCTTTTTTTTTGTTCAAAAATTTCCAAGAATTACAAAAAACGGCAGTTTGACTGTTTTTCCCCAAAAATTTCCTACGGCCAACAAAAGTTGGCCAAAGGGCCTTTGTAGTGTTCTGGAGGCGCTCGGAATATCAAATCAACCTGAAGAACTGGGCGACAGCTTTTTAAAAAAATTGAAATCCGCAAACTTATCACCCCCTGATAAATTGTGTCTTTGTAACAGCTAATACTACCTAATGTACAGATAAAATGTTGGTTAAAATAAACGTAATCTCAAAGTTGAAACATTAAAATAATGAAAAAGCAATCTCTCCGACGGAGAGATTGAACGTATCAAGGCTATAGAGCACTAGTTATAACAAATAGCAATTAATGATAAATGCATGGTTAAAACATTGCAATCCACAACATTTCCCTCAATAGGAAAAAAAATAAACTAAATTAAAGGTAACTGGCCCTTTTCTCCCCTTGAAGGAAGCTAAAGAGAAATTTAATATACAAAGACAAGAGATATTCAAGCAAATATTTCTAACACGAAAGACTAATGATTGGTAAAATAAGCAATTAAACTAGACTCAAACGTGATATGACATGATAGATCGGACGGAAAAAACTATCTTGATATTATTTTATTAGCAATTGGGTGATAAAATTAATTGACACTGAATGTGCACTAAAGTTACGTTAATAGAAAATGAGTAATAAAAATATTTACCGCTGAATATGCACTAATTTTGCTTAGACAAACGTGGGAAAAAACAAGTACTATGAAATTAATGAAGTTTTAAGAAAATTTTTCAGTTTTAGTTTTTTTCATCTGCGTTAAACTTTTCTAGTTAGGCGTTGAAAAATTCGCTGTCCAAACTTTCCAAATCGTTAAAACTGTTTAGAGTCTCCCTTTTTGACTGATCTGTTGAGGAAAGAGGAAATGCTTCCGTTGATGAGGAGTCTGAGGCATTAGCTGAGTTTTCTGGAGATTGAATTGTGAAAATACGAGTTTTTTTATCCGAAGGGAATGAAGTGAGGGTTGTTTCGTTAAAACCTCTTTTTTCGTTACTATCGAGCGGGATCGTGTTTGACGCTGATCCAGGCTGGTCGTCTTTGCTATCTATAGTATCTATGTAAAACCTTTAACCATAAAAATTGGGAGGTCCTAAAATCGGCTCGAGCGTCGGAATTTAAAATCCTTACCGGTGGCAGTGTTTTTCTCCGAATAAAATTCTTGAGCAGCAGCACTTTCATCCAAGGAATCGACAATCTCGTAGATTGGGAAGTCGACCAATGTGTCCCTCGCTGTATTCCGCCGTATATCCTGAGGCTGTTCCGGATGTTTGGTCTCCGAGTCTGATGAGATTTGTGTGGTTGAGTAGAGTTGGTTTGGACTACGTCCTGCGGGAATGGTACTGATCGAGCAATTCAGCGGATCAGAAGATGAAGGTTGCCATCTAAAATCTCAGTTTTTCGTCGTATAGACTTGTGTGACTTCTTTTCTACAAGACAGTTAGAGCGATGGTCCCAAAATGTACAAAATTTTAATTTCTTTTTATTGCAATCGCAAAATAATTTAAAATCGTGACTAGTAAAACAGGAAGCGTGATCAATGCGGATAGAAATTGGAATGCCATGAACGAAAAAAAATCCTGAAGAAAATCAATTACTGTGTTTGAAGAGGTGGAATATGTTATATTAGACGATGAAAAGTTTTGAGGATTTGTCGATGCATAGCAAACGAAATTTAGTATATCCCCTACTGGAATCCAATGGACCAGCATATATACATACATACATACATACATATATACATTCATACATACATGCATACATACATACATACACACACACATACATACATACATACATACACACATACATACATACATACATACATACATACATACATACATACATACATACATACATACATACATACATACATACATACATACATACATACATACATACATACATACATACATACATACATACATACATACATACATACATACATACATACATACATACATACATACATACATACATACATACATACATACATACATACAAACATACATATATACATACATACATACATACATACATACATACATACATACATACATACATACATACATACATACATACATACATACATAATGGGGCGATTCCTGATTTAGATATTTTAAATCCGAGCATATCTATTTCCCTTTGAAAGAAGTTACAAATTGTTTGACCATTTAATGGCAAATATTTAATCGTCTAAATCGGTAAAAGTTTGTGAACGATTTTTTTATGTTCTGAAAAACTTCCTTTGGAAGCAACTAAAATGTCGTCAAGGTAACAATTTGTGAAATTAATATTTCCGGTTCTTGAGTCCATGACTCTCAGAAATTGGTTTGGCATATCGCCATGTCCGCAAAAGACTGTTAAAAATTGATAAGTCCCGGTTATGTCCCCGCACACCAAGCAAGAAAGTTGACTCTAGGCGTTCTTCAAGTCTAAGTTGGTGAGCAAAACTTATCCGGTGGAATCATTTGGAATTTCTGAGGCGACCTTGTCTACTAATTCGTGTATACTAGGCATTTGTTATTTGTTCCTGTAAATTTAGTTTTTAAAGAATTTCGAATCGAGTGCTAGATTGACCGATTGGTCATTTTCGCAGGTGATAAAGATTGGACTATTAAATCTATCCTTGTCACTTTTTTCTACTTTTTGATGTGTTCTTCGGATTTGAGTCGGTTTAATTCTGTGTTTGCCGCCTCGAGGAAATGGAGGGGAACATGTCTACTTTTAGTTTTGTTATTTTTAGAGTTTCGTGAAAATGGGTGAGTTTTGTCTGATTTTTTCATTTTTCCAATCCAAAAGAATCATTGGTCTTCCTCACGAAGGCTACTGACAGTTTTTTCAGAATTTATTGAAAAAAAAATGGAGGATTTTTACTCGCGTGAATTTTTTGGCCGAAAATCTTTTTTCCTTCGTTTCCGAGGGCTTTAGGATTGATCAGAGTTTTTTGTCAGCTTCTTCGAATCTCATGCCGTTGAATCGCTTTGTTTCCGTCTTTATAGAAGCTGTCTCTTCGTTGTCAAATCTCTTTTGTTCTCGGATGTTTGTCTAGACGAGACGTTTTTTAAGCTTCCGGTTCGCCGTCCGGTGAATTTTCCAAAAGTGGTGGTTGTGGATGATATCTTTCTATCGACATTGGGAACAATTTATCCCGTGGAAGTAAATCTGATGATTTTTGTGAGGCCACCATACATACTGAGCGAAATACATCCTTGCCGAATTGTCCTGGATGAGCTTCGTGTAAGGTCGCCATAGCCGCATTTCTTACGGTAAAGGGTATTTCGAGTTTTTCATCCATGTATAATAATCCTTCGGATTCATGAAGATCCTTATGGAATTAGTTCAAGTAGTGAAAGTTAGCATGATTCTTATCTAATTAATTCTGAAGAGCTTTGTTGGTGCGACTTAACATTGGGTCTTTCTCCATTAAAAAAGCTAACAATCTAGCATTGGATAACGTGTTTAAGTCCAAAAGGCGTTCCGGCAGCTCAAATTTTCACGTTTTTAGTCACTTATTTTCCGTGTTAATTTAAGATGGGAAATTCGACTGTGACTTTAAAACCGGAAGTAGGAGCATTTATTACAATTTGAATATCAGCCAAGTTTACAGTTTTTACAATTTTAGGATCCTGTGGACTAATAATTAAGCTACAATTAAGAATTAAAAAAACAAAAATGCGGAATTGATAAAGAAATTTTTTATTGGAACAATGTTCAAAAAATCCGAAGGAACACGTTTAGAATTACAAATTTCAGTTCTGTACTTTTATATTGCAATTTGGAAGATTCGAGTTAATGCGCTTAAGAACTGAATTGATAACATAATTACATAAGCTGGCGTATTGGAAGTTTCCAGAGATGAACCAATAGCGTTACAAATCAATTTTCCGTTATCTTACGGTTTCTCAATTTTCTTGATTATAAAAACTACAAAATGTTTGTCGCAATGGGATGGGGAAAATGGTTTTTCTGAGGAAGATCTTGAAATTAAGTCATTAAAACTCACGTCTTTTCCTGCTAACCCATCTTGTTAGGCGACTATGATATGTTTTACTTTCATGAATAGATGAGAGAGCCGAAAGGAGGGCTTTATGATCCGTAAAAATTTGAAATTTCGAGCCGTAAAGGCAATCCTTATAATTTTCGACAACCCAGACGACTCCCAAATGTTCCAATTCATTTGTGGATTATTTGGATTCGTGCTGGTTTAAAAATCTTCAAGCGAAAAAGACTGATTTCCAGTAGTTCCCGTGGAATTATTCTAAGGAAGCACCAAGTCCATTATGGGATGCATCTGCTTTTACTCTCGTATTTCGCTTAACGTCGAAATGTGTGTTTTCAGTAATATTGATTTTTTTTTGCTAAACTTCTCGAATGCCTTTTGTATGTTCTTCGATCCATAAAAAGAATGATTTCTTGTTCAGTAAAGGTCTTCAGGGACTTCCGAGCGATGCTAAGTTTTGGACAACTTTATTATATTGATTTGTTGAAACGAAAAATGATCCTAATTCATTTACATTTTTGGAATTGGAATGTCTTTCTTGGCCTTAATATTGTCGATTAATGGGGCGATTCCTGATTAAGATATTTTAAATCCGAGCCTATCTATTTCTCTTCGAAAGAAGGTACAAATTGTTTGACCATTTAATGGCAAAAATTTAATAGTCTAAATCGATAAAAGTTTGTGAACGATTTTTTTATGTTCTGAAAAACTTCCTTTGGAAGCAACTAAAATGTCGTTGGAAGCAACTAATATTAATTTCACAAAAAGTAACAATTTGTGAAATTAATATTTCCGGTTCTTGAGTCCATGACTCTCAGAAATTGGTTTGGCATATCGCCAAGTCCGCAAAAGACTGTTAAACATTGATATGCCCCAGTTATATCCCCGCACACCAAGCAAGAAAGTTGACTCTAGGCGTTTTTCAAGTCTAAGTTGGTAAACAAAACTTTACCGGTGGAATCATTTGGAATTTGTGAGGCGACATTGTCTACTAATTCGTGTATTCTAGGCATTTGTTATTTGTTCCTGTAAATTTTTTTTAAAAGAATTTCGAATCGAGTGCTAAATTGATCGATTTGTCATTTTTGCAGGTGATAAAGATTGGACTATTAAATCTACCCTTGTCGCAACTTTCTAATTTTTGATGTGTTCTTCGGATTTGAGTCGGTTTAGTTCTGTGTTTGCCGCCTCGAGGAAATGGAGGGGAATATGTCTATTTTTAATTTTATTATTTTTAGAGGTTCGTGAAAATGGGTGAGTTTTGTCTGATTTTTTCATTTTTCCAATCCAAAAGAATCATTGGTTATACTATTTATTTTTTTCTTTGTTGGCTGCTAATCCACAGCATAATTTTTCGTCGATTGGTCTACCGGATAAGTACGGGTCTCGCAAGTTTGTTTCGTGCAGGACCTTTCGCTTGAGGAATCTCATGGGACTAGCTGGGTCAACTTAAATATTGAGATTAACTTGGTTTTCTTTTTCCATCCTGATGTTTAATTTTTTTTTGATTTCATTTCCTTGGTTGTCACATTTAATACAGAGCAATCATCGTTGTCGTTCTGTCCGGATTATGACCATGCGTTGATTGCTTTACAACTTTCTCTATTTGTATGGTCGTTATTAACATCCGGTCGATCCGAAGAATGTTTACAGTCTGCATTATATACAATTTGACACTCTACTTTTTTGAACGTTTTTACGGCGGGATTTACTTAGTCTGGTGGAGTGTCCACGATATTTACAAGGTTGTGTGCTCTGCTGGGCACACCGCCAAGTGTGCTTTTCAAAATGTGCCGACACATTCCGTATAAGTGTTACTTCGTTCGATG
Source organism: Symsagittifera roscoffensis (assembly GCF_963678635.1). NCBI lineage: Eukaryota > Metazoa > Xenacoelomorpha > Acoela > Convolutidae > Symsagittifera > Symsagittifera roscoffensis. Next base: position 17,905 of record NW_026970823.1, read on the forward strand.
TTTAAAGTTGGTTCCCTTTTCACCCTAAAATGGTTAAAAGGTTTGTTGAAAAAAATTTATTGGCTTTAAAATTGTTTGTCATTTTCATGTGGTTCGTTTCGTTATTCATTTTTCGTCGGTTGAAGCCACGTTTAGTTCTTCCAGAGGTGGAAATAATTCTGTAAGGAGCCTCCGTTGGATATCTGAGTTTTTGATATTAGCGATGAAAATATCTCGTATTCATTCGTCTTCTCCTGCGGACATGTGGCATTTCTTTGCCATACCGGCGAGGGCTCCCCAGAATTGCTCTAACGATTCTCTGTCTTTCTGTTCCCTGATCAAGAATTTATGGTTTTCGAACGTTACATTGGTCTTCCTCACAAAGGTTACTGACAGTTTTTTCAGAATTTTTTGAAAAAAAAATTGGAGGATTTTTACTCGCCCGAATTTTTTGGCCGAAAATCTTTTTTCCTTCGTTTCCGAGGGCTTTAGGATTGATCAGAGTTTTTTGTCAGCTTCTTCGAATCTCATGCCAATGAATCGCTTTGTTTCCGTCTTTATAGAAGCTGTCTCTTCGTTGTCAAATCTCTTTTGTTCTCGGATGTTTGTCTAGACGAGACGTTTTTTAAGCTTCCGGTTCGCCGTCCGGTGAATTTTCCAAAAGTGGTGGTTGTGGATGATATCTTTCTATCGGGTTCAAAAGGTTATCAATACCAATGTTCTCCTTTGCTATTACTGTCAGTTGAAACAGATCGCTTCACTCCTCCCAGGGAATTGGCGGGTCCACCCTATGGTTTTACAAAAATGAAAGTATACCTCTCACGTTGGATTTGTTACTGATTTCACTGCGACATGATAAATTGTTCCTTTGTTAGAGCTAATTCTAATTAATGTACAGATAAAATGTTGGTTAAAAATGAAATATCTCAAAGCTAAAACATTAAAATAGTGAGAGAGCATTCTCTCTAACAGAGAGAATGAAGGGATCAAGGTCATAAAATAGGTACCAGTTATCACAAATAGCAATTAATTATAAAGGTATGATTAAAACACTGCAAATCACAACACACCCTCGAGGAAATCCTAAATCAAACCCTGAACAAACTATTTAACCTTTTAAATAATTACCCTGGATACATTTTTGTACTTATTTGGTGCAATTAAAAATCAAATCATTCAAAACATTGTTAAAATAACATAAAAGTGAAGGACATTATGGGTTTTAAAAAAATACTTTTCCGTGGATTTATTGGTGCAGTCTCGGTGGTTGTTATTTGTTTCCTGCTGGTTTTCACATCTGATTTGATGCCATCGCTCCCTTTTCCTTCTCGTTTCTCGTCCATTTCCACATTACTCAGTTTGTTCAGGATGGTTTTCTTCCTATGATTATCTTCATAGCCAACTGTCGCTTTCAACTCACCTCTACCAGCTTCCACTCCCACCTTTGTTTCGTCCCTATGTCCCAACTTAGTTTTAATACGGGGAGTGTTTTTGTTACTTTTTCTGCATTTCTCTTTTTCTTGCCCTGTTGCTCTTTCGCAGTCACTGCCAACAACCTGAAAACAAAAGATTTTTAGAAAAAATCTGTCTTTAGAACATCACTAATTGGTTATAAAAATATATTACTCGGTAATTGTGAAAGTAACAAGCCACGTTTTTGCCAATTCGGGTCAATGTTTTTACGAGAAGGTTTTCTTGGTTAAAACAATCAGGACTTTGACACAGAGTAATCATTTTCTACTGACTAACCGATGAGTATCTGAGGATTTTTAGTTTCTATTTTGATAGAAACATAAACACCACATTTTAAGCTTCATAAATATATAAATACATCAAAAAATCATCAATCGGAATAAACTGAGAAGAAATCAAGATTTATGGCTAGCGTTATGAGTTTTTTATCAAAGGTAAAAAACGATAAGTTTTGATGGAATAATACAGAAACAAGAATGGTTGAGGGTGGCAGCTCTACGAGATTCTCTGGGAGCTGACTTTCGTAGAGATTATCGAAAATTTCCATCTACTTCCCGGGTTGACCAAAACTTCTAATCATACAATTTCCATTTATGAAAAACTTCTTGTCATACAATGCCATACGTACAGAACATTGTATGAAATCTCTATGATAATGATTTTTCCATAAATGAATATTGCATGATAGGTGTCTTTCCATAAACCAAAAATTTCGATTTTTTCTTTCAAAATTTAGTTTCTTTTGATTGTGTTGAAAAAGTTTTTCATTGTGTTTGCAACCGCACACAAGTGACAAAGACCTTGGTTACTCAAATCACCAAAGGTTGGACGGTCTTGCATTTACAATGCGTAGCAAACGACCTGAAAATGGAAGTTTTTCACAATTGATATAAAAAAAGTAACGAACTTTTATTTTTTGGCAAAATTTTCTAATGATGATTATTTTAAATTTTTGAACTTTCAAGTTATCAGACATTGATCAAGTCTTACATTAACACCCCATACAAAAGAAATAGGAATTTTCACCGTTTTTGAAAAAAAAAATTTAAGTGAAAAGAAAATAAAAGCCAATTTTATCGTATCCAGGACTACGTTATGCACACAAAATAGTAAATTTTGCATGCAAAAAAAAATTTCGAAAAATGTTTGTTTGCGTACGAAACTCGATTTGCGTTGAAAAAAAAACAAAAAAAATTTTTGGGCCAAATTTTCAAAATTACTTGAAAAATTTTTTGTGTCGCCATCAAAAAAATGCCAGTCATACAATTCCCATATATGGGAATTGTATGATAAGCATTTTTTTCAAAAAAACGAGAACCTCAGTTTTTTATCACCAGACTGTTATATAAGAATCAAACATCCACAGAAATAAGTTTATACCAGTTTTCAACCATTTTTAGAAATTGTATGAAAATTGTATGACAAGCATTTTTCCATACACTTGATGCATGGAATTGTATGATAACCATTTTCGGTGTATGGAGTTCAACCCGGGTTTTTTGTAACCCTCTAGAGTTTTTGAAACTAGAGCCTGTAATAATAATAGCTGTTTTTCTAACTATTACACACTTTCGCCGAAGAATACAGTGCTGATTTAAATTATCCGGACAAAACGAACAAAACTTGAATTTTCAAACGCGTTTTTCTCAAATTGGGTTAAGTTAGGCAAAAAATGAAGAAAACAAAAGTTGCTTAGAATTTCACCAGAATTAATATGGTGCTCTTTTTTCTCCGAAATTCTCAACAAAAATTTTACCCCAAAAATGGGTCATTTTGGCTTTTTTCAATTAATCAAAAATTACGCGGAAACTACTTTGTTAAATGATAAGAAAATTATATCACAGGAAGCCTCTTACGCAGCTCAACAAAGTTTAAGAAGAGTTAAATCTACAAAAATTTGCGCAAATTGTTTAAAATTTATTTTTAAACAGAACTTCTTGGTTTTATATAGTAAAAATCACATTTATTGACTATCAAGTGAAAAATTTTTCTTCTATACTGGTTTTTGTAGATTTAACCCTTTTTAAACTTTGTTGAGCTGCGTAAGAGGCTTCCTGTGATATAATTTTCTTATCATTTAACAAAGTAGTTTCCGCGTAATTCTTGATTAATTGAAAAAAGCCAAAATGACCCATTTTTGGAGTAAAATTTTTGTTGAGAATTTCGGAGAAACAATGGCACCATATTAATTCTGATGAAATTCTAAGCAACTTTTGTTATCTTCACTTTTTGCCTAATCTTAACCCAATTTGAGAAAAACGCGTTTGAAAATTCAAGTTTTGTTCGATTTGTCCGGATAATTTAAATCAACACTGTATGTCTGAACTGCATTATCTCAACATAATTGTCGGAGAGCGTCTGTTTTAGAGAGCGTATCTTCATTTGTTTTTGGTAAACGAAAAGCCATACAGCTATTGCAGAGTGGAAAAGGATTTTTTCCAATGGAAGAATTATATCAAACCTCGATTGTAAATATTAGGCAGTCGAACTGAACACAAACGAATTTTTTTAGTCAAAAACTATAGATGTGTTTTTTGAGGAATGTCGGAAAAAATATGGCTTGAATTGGGACGGTCGAAACATTCCGCAAAATCTGGTCGATTAGTGCGAAACTGAAAGCGGAAAACTTGATGTGGGTTGTAGGGCTGGAGCCTTTTTTCTTAAATTTCTACCTGCTGAGAGGGGTTGGAATAGGCCTCCTGGATATTTTCCGTTTTCACTCTAGTCTGGCTGTCCTTCCGTATTCGGGTCAACTTCTTTCTCCGACTGAAGCCGTCTCCAAATGTCTGGGTCCTGGTGGAGAAGCTGTCTTGGGAGAACTGGTGTTTGGGGATGGAAGGAGAGTGGTCTGATTTGTTAAACCTATGAATCATGCTATAAGTGAGTCTGTCCATCTCTGACTCATGAGAGAACAGGCGTGGAACTGCAGAAGACATAGGGGAGTGTTTCAAAAGCAGAAAAGAACTCATGAGCAAAAAACTAAACATTGTTTTGATCCATAAACCAGACAAGTTTTGTCCATTTACGTTCACTGAAAAAAAGACACAATATTATAGCAAGACAATAATGTATCTAAAACATTGATATTCTGGTTTAACACATGTTGCGTCAGGATATAAAAGATGAGAAATTCGAAATTTCAGATGGTAAAACGTAAAATCACAATGGCTTTATTTTAGTTTGGATACCCAATATAGGTCGAAAAGTTAGTTATCCGTTTTTTAAAGAAATATCATTCTCCTTTTCACTTATCCATTCAGTTTTCTATATTGGCTTAAGAAAAAAAAGGTTGAAAAGAGCATTTTTGCATTAGCATAACTGCATCTCGGCAAATGGGAGGGAAAAAGAGGAATTTTCAATACCCTCAGGCTAAAGTAACATAAAAGAAAACTCGCGCAGGTTTTAGCCATTTTTTTTCCATTCCGCATTTTTGAGTCTCCACAAAAGCTTTCCTTAGACTGAGGAAAAGTTAAGCTGGACACGGATCCAAAAGATGAGCAAACCGCCACTCACACAAATCAGAAGTTTTTGAGACGAATAACCGTTTGGAGCTGATCTTTTCCAAAATAAAGAGGTATTCATTGATTATTCTATAAACCAAATCTATGTACCTTGAAATCGTTTCAAATTGTATAAAAGATGTTTTCTCCATAAACCAAAAAGCTGTTCTTTGTTTCTAAATTTATTCTCTGAAAAACTTTTCGGTTGTGTTTGCAACCGAACACAAGTGACAAAGACCTTGGTTACTCAAAGCACCGAAGCTGGACGATAATACATTTACAACGACCTGAATTGTATTCCAGAAGTCTTTCACAATTGATATAACAAAAGTAACAAACTTTTAATTTTTGGCAAAATTTTTCAGTGATGATTATTTTAAATTTTTGAACTTTCAAATTATCAGACATTGATCAGGCATACGTAAACTCGTCATACAAAAGAAACAGAAATTTTCAGCGTTTTTGAAAAAAAGTTTAAGTGAAAAGAGAAAAAGCCAATATCATCGTATCCAGGACTACGTTATGCATACAAAATTTTTTTTCGAAAAATGTTTGCTTGCATACGAACTTCAATTTGCGGTTGAAAAAACAATTGGGGGCAAATTTTCAAAATTGAGCCGCAGAAATGGTTTAAATTTTTTTTCTAATGTTTTTCGAAAATGTATGAAAATTGTATGACAAGCATTTTTTCCATACACTTGATGTATGGATTTGTATGATAAAAATTTTTGTAGTATGGAATTATATGATGTGATCATTTTCGGTGTATGGAGGTCAACCCGGGTTGTTTATTCAGCGCCATATATTTTGCAATGAATCTTCACCTTAAGAACAGTACATGCCAGATAAACTTCTTTCTAAAACTCCCAATGTCAAAGATTATATTCTGAGGCAACATTTATTTCAAATTCAAACTAATTTTATACATAAAATGAAAGCAAATAATCAGCTAATTTCTAAAAAATTTACCAAAAGTTACAGTTTCAAATTTTAGTAAACTTTTCAACATTTATTCAATATTACACTTTATATCCCCTCATGCACAAAAATTTGAAGCAGGATATGCTATGAACGTGAAAACAGAAGAAGAGGCCATAAATAAATCAATAAAGTTTCAGACCAAAAACAATTAGCAAAATTTGAAAAACTAAACAAAACAACACTTTGCAATTACGGATACAATAGCGAAAGCTTTACAAAACAATTGTACCCCACTAATAAGATACAAATAGTATTAAAAATAAATAAAGAAAAAAAAATAAATTAGCAAATAATTTGTCCCAAAACTAACGCCGATTATGAAGGACATATCCAAAAACTAGTAGACGAACAAAAATGAACTGTGAAAAACAAATTAACTCAAAAGGGCCGATCGCGAGTTGATCTATTTACTTTACAAGTCTTGGAACGTATTTTTATGGTATTACCCGCTTTTCGCTCTTACTGGGAATTAGCCGAAGCCTCCTGACTACAGCGAAACGGACATCATTTGACTGTTTCTAAAAAATCTTGTGTCAAAAACCTCAGCCTGGGCACCCGCAAAATAAAATAGAAAACGCCACCAATTTGAGCATCATTGATTCGTATAGCCAGTGTTGAAATGTTGCACTTTTGTTTCAATCAACCACACCAAAAATGGCTATGTTTTGACCAATTCGACCCAATTTGGTAATGTTTTGACCGACTTGATCAAGCATTTTTTGATTCCCGGGTTGAGGTCGGGGACTTATGTTGCGACCATTGCGACTCAAAATGGGTATGTTGCGACTCAAAATGAGTATGTTGCAACTTTGCGCGACCCAAGAAATTCTATGCGACTTTGCGCGACCAAAAGAAGATATTTTGCGACCGTTTGCGACCCATAAGGTGTGTTGCAACTTTGCGCGACCCTAATAAGGTATTTTGTGACCATTGCGACTTAAAATAGGTATGTTGCGACTGTGAGCGACCGAAATACTTGCTCGATATGTTTCGACCAACTCAGCCCAAGCTCTCTGTATTTCGATTACGCCGAAAAAATAATAAGATTGAATTATACAAATTGAGTTAGGATAAAAAAAAATGGAGGTAAAATTTACCTGAAATGAATTAGGGTAACTCACCTTAACTTAACTTTAACCTTAACGGAAGAATTGTGCGTTTTGTGCTTCAACAATTTCTTGTTTTCCTAACACTCTGGTGTACTTTAGGTAATAAACTGTCCTAAAACTGTTAACCATTAGCCAAGTATACAAATCAGAAAACAGAAAAGTTAATTGAGACGAGGTAACACCTGATATTCGCTCAAACTATTCAAATTTTTCAGGTTGTTTGTCTTTTATAACAACTGAAAATATTTTTTTTCTACATCATACACTGTTGAAAATGTCCATCTTACAGCTAAATTATACAGTTTTAATCGTGTTTTTAGCTATCAACCACAGTTCGATGCAGAAAAACAATCAACAAAACGTTTTCAAAAATGTCAGTTCGACTTTTTGTTTTTAGCTACTGATCTAACAAGATCAATTTTTAAAACTAAAATCCACAATGGATAACAAAATTTGTACTATTAAATGTTCTATATAATTGTTAAAGTTGTTTCGAAATGCGTGAACAGGAAGAAATTGGGATAAAAAATAAGGTTTGGCCCGTAATTTTGAATTGAATTCATACTGTCCTAAACATATAAGACGAAATCTGTATTTACAATAGTGAAAACTCTACAAAACATTTGTACCCCACTTACAACATATAAATAGTAATAAAAATAAATAATGAAAAAAAAATCTGCAAATATCTTGTCCGAAAACTAACGCCGATTATGAAGGACATATCCAAAAACTAGTAGACGAAAAAAATGAACTGTGAAAAGCAAATTAAATCAAAATGACCAACCGCGAGTGATCTATTTACTTTACACGTCTTGGAACGTATTTTTATGCTATTGTCCGCTTGCTTTTACCGGGAATTAGCCGACGCGTTCTAGAAGCCAAAACTTTCTATATAATTGTTTAAAATGTTACAAATTGAGATAAAAAGTATGACTTGGCCTGTAATCTTGAATTGAATTTAACTGCCCTAAAAAATAAGACGAAATCTGTATTTTGAACTGCAACTTATTGCAATTAGGACAAAATAAAAAAGGGTAATTGTGAAGTCTAATGAAAAGGTAAGAAAAGGTAATAAAAAAGTTCATCAATTTAATAAAAAAGACCCAATCCTGACTCTCTCCAAAATTTGTCGTCAACTTGGTTTAAACTATACTTTCGCAATTCGTTTATAGCTGTTGTCGCAAAAAGACGTAACATAGCTTGATTTGTTGACAATACCCATGTTGACAAGAGCAACTTTTTCTACTAAAATCCGCGATGGATGACAAAATGAGTCGCAAGCGTTCTATATAATTTTCAAAATTGTTACAAGATGCCTGAACTGGAAGAAATTGGGATGAAAAAAACGTCAATTTGGTTTGGCCCGTAAACTCGAGTTGAAATTATACCGCCCTAAAAAAAATAAAAGTAAGTCAATATTTTTGAACTGCAACTTATTGCAATTAATGAAAAATTGAAAAACGTTAAATGTGAAGAATATTAATTTCCAAAGTTCAACTTGATTGTCAAGATAATCTTTTTAATACAAAACTCTCAATTTTTCGAAACACCGGATTGACGCATGTTTTGAGTAATAGAAGTTTCAAAAACGTATTGTGACTAAAATCAGTTTCTTTTCATCAACAGAACAAAAACATAGCTCAAAATTGATAAATAGTATGCTCTTTATTCTTCAGCAGATATTCAGATAAAAAAATTTTAACTAAAAGAAAAGTTTTCTTAGCTTCTGGATCGCTCCAAAGATTGCTTCAGTTTTGTTTAAGTTATAATTTGGCATGATGTTTACGGCTATTATCGCGAAAGGACATTACACAACTTGATTTGTTGACAATACCCATTACGGCGTTTAACTTTTTCATACAATTTCTAGTTTCGATAACTTGTGTCGCTATTCTTTGTCGGTTTATTGATCGAATTTTGATTCAAATTTTTTGTTTTTATACCACTCTCTTTCGATTACACAAAAATATTGGAAACATGGTGATTGTTAACAAAATAGAGAGGTTGCAGAATGAATAGTTGGGGCGAGGTACACTCGCAGAATTGTTCAAGTTGGCCATTTCTTTCGGGTTTTTCGTGTTTATAATAAAAGATTTGAATTTTTCGCCTTTTTAAAGTTGAAATGTTATATTAATTTTGCTCAATTATACTATTTTACGCATAAACTCAGACAGAGTTTGGCACATAAAAACGAACAAAACAAAATAGGTGAAAAATATCAATTCACAGTCAATTTTACATGCCGTTTTGGTTTTGCAATTTTTGTGTTTGGCTACCCCATTAAAAAACTGAGCCTTTTTAACGGAAAAGGTGGGAACAAAATTCAAAAAAGGTACCGCGATCGGCGGTTATGTATTTCAAAAGATTGAAATAAACTTATTCGTGCTTTAAGTGTGTTGTTGAAGATTTTTCGTTAGCTGACCAGATAGAGCCTAGTTATGAATTGGAACCTAATGACGCCTTTACAACTCAATACCCGTTCTGAGGCGGTTAAACGCGCTTTATCCATTCTAAATTCTGAACAATTCCATGATGGTGAAAGATACATAGTGCCTATGCTTTGGGCTGATAACAAGGCCAGCCTACCTAATAATTATTTTTCATAGTTTGCTCAACTTAGATATTTGGAGCGAAGGTTAAGTAACGATCTAGAGCTGCGCGAAATATACGCAGATACAAAAGGGAAGACATCAA
>NW_026970824.1:0-110000 GCF_963678635.1 Symsagittifera roscoffensis
GAAAGTGACGGATTGGATGAATCCTATTGGTCTATTTTGAACTAGAATTATTGCGTACTTTTCAGCATGTTATTTTGAAAAATGGAAATGAAAAATGTTTCGAAGGTTTCAAGATAGTGAAGTATAATGTTAAAATTACTTTTGAAATTCTACTTTCTTTAAAATTTTAGATTGGGGGATGAATAATTTATAGTTTTTACGTGGTTGATTTCGGAGTCTTGTTGTTTTTCTATTTTCTGATTTGTCGATTTGTTCTTGGGGTATTATTTGTTCGGTCATTTTTCTATTTTTTCTTTGTTTTGGGGATTCTTTATGGTTTTGTGTATTGTTTTTGGTGGCGATTGGTTTTGTGTTTTGATTTTCGGTGGGGTTATCATTTTGTTCTGTGTTTTTCAGATGTGGTTCATTTTGAATGATTTTTAATCCTGTGAAAGAATATAATTGAGTTAATTCGCGGAGTGCGTATTCTTTTGGGTAATAAGGTAGTAGGTTGTTTCGATGTTGAACGATTTCTTTTTTGTTTGAGTCGGTAATTTTATATGTGACATCAGTGGGTTTTGCAATTATTTGGTATGGTCCTTTTCGAAGGGGTTGTAATTTTTTAGAAATTCCTTTTTGAGTATTAAAATTAGGTATTAAAACAAATGTTCCAATTTTTAATTCGGAGGCTGGTGTAAAACGTGAATTGATTTGTTCATTAATGTTTTGTCTTTGTAATAACTTTTTTGTTATTTTTTGATAAATTTCATTGTGTTTTTTATCTCTATTTAGAATCCATTCGGTGTGTGTACCGGAGGCTAGTTTAAGAATTTGTGGGTGATGAAAATGATCTTCATCGTGTGTATGTAAAGGTAGGTTATAACAAATTGAGTCTTTATTTGGTTGACAATAACCTTGTGCGTTTTTATGAGAATTTGCTGTAAACATTATTGGTTTGCGTGGCTTTTGGTTAAAAACCATTTCGTATGGTGACATTCCTAAAGTTGTCGTGATTTGTGAATTATACGCTAAGGGAAATAATTTTACATCTGCTGACCATTCGGTATATTTTGTATCATTTCCGTTGATGATACATCTAAGATATTCTTGTAATGAACGGTTCATACCTTCGACTAAGCCGTTTGTCCAAGGTGCATGAGATGTACGTGGTTTGTGTTTAATGTTATATAAATGACATAGTGTGATAATTTCATTATTTATGAATTCTGTACCGTTGTCTGTAACTAAAATTTCTGGTAGTCCGAATTTTGCTATCCAGTGTTCATAGAGTGTTGTGTAAGCGTAATGAGCGTTACAATGTGGTACTGGGTTAAGTGCTACATAATGTGTAAATGCGTCAACAATTACCATAATGTAGGAGTTTCCTTCGGATGAGGGTGAAATTGGTCTTTAGTATCAAATGAGATACGATGGTTAAAGTACAAACTTTGTCCTTTAAAATCTTGTTTTTGTGCTATTTGTTTTTGATTTGGGTAAGGTTTATTTAGTTGACATACTATACAATCATTGCATAGTACTTTTATCCAAATTGGTGCATTTGGGAAATAAAAGTTTTGTATAAAGTTTGAATATGTTTTTTCTGATCCAGAGTGTCCTTTAATATTTTGTGTATGTGAGATATTAAAAGCTATAAGAATCATACTTAAAGGGAGACAGGGAACTGTAGATTCATTCAGTTTATACTCTAAAAGGTCTGTATTTTCGTTAATTGTTGTGTTGTTAAATTTGCGAAAGTATCGGAGGAGTGTTTTGTTTCCTAGAATGGTTGAATCTGCTTTGACAGGTTTAGTTTTATATTTGTGCCATGATTTTAGTTGTCTAATTATCGGGTCAAGATTTTGATATTGTTTCAGTGTTGAAATTGTAATCGTTTCTGTTGGAGGGAGAAAAATGTTTTCAATTTCGAATTTAGATAAGGGTATTGTATCAAGTGGGTCGTGAAGGTCAAAAACTTGATTTATTGTGTATTTTGAATCATTTGTTTGTGGTCCTGATAAATTTATTTTATCAGTTAAATCTTCTTTTTCAATTAGTGGAAAATGGTCTTTCTTAGGCGGGTGTTGTTTTGTTCGTTTTTGTTGGGTGTTATTTTTTATCCATTGAGAATATGGGATTGGTTTGAAAGTTGATGTTCCTAGTAGATCAACTTCATAATGATTATTTTCACAATCTAAATAAAGTGGGAAATGTTGTAAACTATTTATTTGTGATTGTTCAATATCAGTTTTTACTGCATATTTGCATTCCAATCGGGGTGATGTTTCGTTTTCTGCAAGGTAGAATTTTATGTTTTTGGGTATTTCAACTGTTGTTTTTCGTGTAAGTAATTCAGGTGGTGTATTTCGACTTAAGGTGTCTGGTAATGCAAGATTTTTTCCTGCAGTCCAAACTATATGTAAGTTTGGAAATTTCATTAGAATTAGTTGAAATCTGTAAACTCGGTGGTTTGGGTTAGATTTTTGTGTAAAAAGAAAGATGATTGGTTTATGGTCTGTGAATAGAACTGTTGGATGTTTTGATCCAAGTATCAGAAATTCTTATTCTGTCAGTGTATATATTATGGCTGTACATTCTCTCATTAGAGTTGAGAGTCGTAGCTCTGCTTGAGTGAATAATCGAGAATTTGCTGATATGAGGTTCATTTTATTTGTACCATTATGTGATTGTAATAGTGCTGCACCGATGCCAAAGTTCGAAGCATCGCACATTGCATAAAATGGTTGATTTGAATCTGGAATTGTGTTTGAAATTTGTTCAGTTAAAAGTTTCTTTATTTCTTCAAATCGTGTTTGATGTTCTGTATTCCATTCAAAATTATTTTGTTGTCTAAGGATGTTATAAAATGGTCGTAGATATAATTGCATTTTATAAACATATTACTTAAAAAGTTTAACATTCCAAGAAATTCTTGGATTTTCTTTTTATTTGTTGGTGGTTGAAGTTTTGAATAGCGTCAATGCGTGATTTCAATGGAGTGATTGTTTTTCTTTCTATATTATGTCCTAAGAATTTAACTCTTGTCAAAAAGAAGTGTGATTTATCGGGGGCGGCCTTCAGATTTTCGTTCTGAAGTATTTGGTGATATTTTTCTAAAACATTGAACATCTCGTCTTTTGTTTGTGATTGCATAAAAAACATCGCCTAAATAGGTGATTGCGTTTTTCTTGAGTATTAGTGGTCTAATAATTTTGCTCATAAAAGCTGAAAATGCTGCTGGTCCTATGGATATTCCATAGAATAAGCGGTTGAATTCATATTGTTGGTTTCCGATAACAAATTGTGTTAAACGTCGTGATTGTTCATCTAGTGGCATTTGATTGTATGCACTATTCATATCGGCGGTTGTAAAGTATTTGCCGTTTATTTTTGTTAAAATAACTTGTATTGGTTCAATGGGCCAATTACATTTTGATTCATCTATAAGTGAATTGAGGTATCTAGCATCGAGAACGATTTTTAATGATTCTCCTTTAGCTAGAATGATAACAGGGTTGATAAATGTGTTGCCTTTTGGTTGTTCTTCTTTGTTTACTGGTGATATAATGTTGTATTGTTCTAAAATATCGAGTAATCTGTTCACTTTATCATGTAAGTGAATTGGTACTTTACTTGCTCTCTGTTTTTTGAAAACTGCGTCTGGTTTTAACGGGAGATGTAGTGATGAACTGATTTTTCCAACATCGAATTTTGATGTTGCATAGACTGATGAATATTTAATTAGCTGTTTGGCTAACTTTTCGAATTCGTCTTGTGTTATTTGTGAATGTTGGAAATTAAACATTGTTAAAAATTTCTGTTGGTCCTCTGTGTAGTTACTTATGTTGAATGTAGGTTTGAAATATGGAGTTTTTGTGAAATAATCCGTATTTCTGTTTTCGTTACTTATTATATTATTTATAGATAATTCTTCATTAAGAATTGTAGATTGGCAAATATCTAGTAATTGGAGTATATTATTTACGCGATAGGCTTTTTCGTGTATTGGTGATATTGTAGCGTTGGTTTCACAATATCCTAAAAGTCCTAAAGGTAATGTTACTTGGTAAGGTGTGTTGTTATAGACATGTAAGGAAATGATATCGGAATTCGAATTTTTCAAATATTTTATGGATGAGATTGTGATTTTGAAAAATTTGTGAATAGGTTTGAATTCAAAATCTGACATATAAAATTTTTGTTTGTTTTGTTCTTTATCATATTGGTGAACTTGTTTGATTGAAAAGTTATAGATATTTCCTGATAGTGGTTTTAGGTGTTTTCTTTGTTGGTTAAATATCGGGTAGAATTTTGAAAAGAATGGTGGTTGTTTATTTAATCTTTGAAAAAATGTTAAGGATGTTTCTTTTGTTTTTGTATATTTATCTTTGATTAATATTTTACTATTTAGTATGTTAATTGTTGGTATATACTTCGAAATAAATGGTATTCCAATGATATTATATTTAATATCAGTGATATGGAATATTTGTTTAAATGGCTTATTTAAAATTTTGCTTTGTTCCATTGTTCTGGTGGGGAGGAGAAATAATTGGATTTTTCCGTAGTTTATCAATGTTGATCCTTGTGCTGTTGCTAACTTACTGGAGGTTTCAAGAGGTGTTAGCTTTGGGTGTAAAGTTTTTATTTCATTCCATGTGGGGATGTTTATTATGTTTGATTCTGCTCCTGAATCAATTAAAAAATCTATTTCAAGGTCTGGTGGTTGAAATTCTTTATTTCTTGGGCTTTCTAAGAGAAATGGTATTGTCCAAATTTTTTCTTTGGGTTGTTCTTTTTGTATATTTTGATAAATGTGGTTTGTATTCAAGCATTTTGTTTTGGTATTTTTATTGGTTTGATTTGTGGTGTTAATCTCATTTGTTTCTTGCGTCGTTGGTGTGGAATTTATGGGTGTAGTGTAATAATTTTGAAGAAATTCTGATTGATTTTCATATATGTGTGATGAAAAGGGTTGTTCATATATGACAGATTCATAGTCATTTTCGACTTTTATCATATTGATAGAAAGAGTGTTTTCAGTATCACTTTCTGAATCTGATGATGTACAGTTTATTTGATTGAGTTGTAACGTATCAGTTACTGTGTCATCAATACCTGGAGGGTCTGATGTTGTTTCTGGATTAGACTGTACTTGATTGATTTGTCTTTGATGTTTAGGTGTACTACTTCTGTGGCGATTATTAGAATTATTATAGTTATTATTATTCCGGTGTGGTGATTGGGAATAATTTCTATAACGATTATTATAACTTGAGTGTCGATTTTGTGAATTATTTCGCGATCTGTTTTGGTAATTATTGTTTTGTCTGTTATAGTTCGATCTATTAAATGAGTTATTCCTTGATCGATTGTTCGGGTAATTCTGGTTTCGGTTGTTTGAATAACTTCTATTTCGATTATAGGAGTAGTTTCTATTGCTATTGTATGATGAATTTCGTGATTGGTTGTTTGGATAGTAGTTATTTCTTGATTGGGAATTAGATCTTGAAACAAATCGTTGTGTATTTGAATTTGATCTGGAGTAGTTACTTCTACTATTTGGTCTATTGTAGTGATTTTGTGATGAATTTTGTGTATTTCTTCGTTCTGGTGATCTTCCTCTATAACTTGAGTTATATGGTGATTGATTTCTTGTATAATTTGTATTGTTCGGGAGTGGTTTTCCTGAACTGTTGTTGCTGTAGACTGTTTTGTTCGGTAGATTTTGATCTTTTTTCATGTATTGATAGAATGATTTATTTGGTTCTTTATATTTTTGAGGTTTATTTTGATTATCTTGCTGTTTTTGTCTACATTCGGAAATACTATGTCCGTATCGTCGGCAATAATTACACCATTTTTTGAAAGATGGTTTGCCTTTAAAGTTTGGGTTCTTTTCGTAAATATTGAGTATTTCAGTGATTTTTTCAACAAGGTCTGTCTCTGATTCCTGTATATTTTTAATATGAGTGGGAGTCGTTTCAATTCTGTTAACGTATTGTAATTTCAGATTTTCCGTTTCTTCTAGTTTCATCGTGATTTCTGCTTGTTCTAATTTGTCTACTAGTTTTCGAAAATCTAAATCGGGTTCTCGAATTGAAGAAGGATGGGATGCTCTCTTTTTTATTGCTATTTTCCTTAATTGTGGTGTTAAGGTCATCATTAAGATTTCTGTCATCTTTGTGTTTTTATAGTCGTGCGTATTTAGTGAATATGCTTTTCGAACTAGTGTTTCGATTCGTACTGCTATTTGCTTGATGGTTTCGTTTGGTAATCTGCGAATTTCATTACATAAAACTCTTTGTTGTTGTTTGTTTCTTTCGGAGTCAAACATTTTTGAAAATTCCTGTGTAAACCTTTTCCAGTTTGATTTTATTTCTAGAGGTAGTACTGAAAACCATTTTTGGGCTGCGCCATCTAAGGTTGTTTGTATTAACGCTGTGCGTCGATGTATCCAATTTTGATGTAGTGGCGTATTAATTGGTTCAGGTCCAATATTTAAAATCAGGTTTGCTGTTACTGCATTTAAATAATCTTCTACAGAGTATTCAGGGTCTGTTCCTGTGAAAACCATTAAAGGTTTGTTTGATGTTATTGATGATCCACCCATAAGGTATGGATTCATAGTCATTTGTAATGATTCTGCTGCATTTGGCATTTGAGAAAAATTTGAAAGTTGGTTTCTTGTTATTTCATGTTGTTGGAGATAATATGGGAGTGGTATTTCATTTTGCATTTGTGATGGTTGATACGAGTGTGCAGTCATTGGATTTTGTTGTTGAATTGGTTGAAAAGATTGTGTATTAATTAAATTTTGTTGTTGAATTGGTTGTTGATGTTGTGCATCTATTGGTTGTGGAGAAAAATTTCTATGATTTGTACGTGTTTTCTGTATTTCTTGTCTACGATATTCTTGAGTATTTGGTGCAAATATATCTGGTTGTAAGAAATCATCATCTGAGGATAAATAATCCATTTGATAAGATGTCTGTTTTTTATTTTTATTTTGTTGAAAAAATGGGTAATTTTCACTGTGATCCTGTGGAGGATTTGTTTGGAAATTCATTGAATTAGGTTGGGTCATTGGGTTATCCCAATTTCGAGATCTTGTATATTGGTTAAAATTTCTTTGTGGTTGATTATATGTTTTCGATGGATGTGTATAATTATAATTATGGTCTGCAAAGTTGTTTCTAGTGAATGTTTTGCGTGTTTTCGATGGTATTGTCATGGGTCTGTATGTTTGGTAATCCATATGTGAATATTTAGGGGCAACCGAAGGTTTAACGGTTGATTGTAAGGTTACCTGTGTTTGTGAAGGATTTGTATTTCTTGGTGTTGTTAAATTTGGGCGTATTGGTTAAATACTTTGTTGTGTAGTTGTTGTGTGTACAATTTCTTCATTTATGAAGTGTGATGGTGTCTGGATATCTTGTTGAGTAAGATTCCTAGTTCCATTGAGGTTTTCATTGTGTATAACTGTAGAGTTTAAACTATTATTTTGTGTACCGGGCAAAAATGTATTATAGTTTAATGGTGTTGCATCAATGGTTAATGGTATTACTTTTACATAATCTCTTATGTAAGATATCGTACTTATTGCTTGGCTTGAGATTGATTGTGGGAAGCTTATAAGTGCGGGATGAGACCATTCGGGGTCCCAAACATAATCTGATTGTTCTGTGATAGCGGTATCATCGTTCGAGTTTTGGGGTCTAAAATTTTTTCTTGCTTGTGCAATTAAATCAATATTGTGTGTGAAATAATCTATTATGAACCATGCCAAAATTTTTTGTAGATCGTGTTTTGTATGTTGTGAAACGTCGTCTTTCGTGAAATTTTCTCTAATGATGTTTAAATAACTAGAGAGTAGTGTGATTTCATGTCGTACTTTCAAATGTTTAGATGTTTCTGTCGGTGAGACATTTGTTATTGGGATTTCATTTTCTAATATCGAAATATAACTATATATTATTGCGAAAACTTCATTGGTGAATATGGAGTTTGCTCTTTGTGAGTTATGATATTGGATGCTTTTTATATATTCTGAAAAAACTTTTGAAAATTCTAAATCAAGATCATCTGTTTGAATTGTATATTTTCTATTATTATGGTTTGGTGAGGTGAATTCTATGGAGTAGATTCCATACTGTTGTGTTATGTTGCATATATCTTTTAAGTAGTGGTCTATGATTTGTCTTTTGATTTTTACATCTGGGAACTCTGTTTTACATGGACTGATTCCGGGTTCAAATAAATTTAATAGTAAATTTTTGCAAAATATATGCTGTCCTCTATCAGTGGTTGCATCTACTATAAAGGGGAAAATTTCATCGTCATCTGGACTTTCTTCACCTGGGGTGTGCGTTGAGCTCATTTTTTCGTTCGATGACTGTTAATATGTAATTATTAATGTGTCGAATTGGTTGATTCCAATTGTATAAATGTACTGGTTTGTGTTTATACTGCTTTTTTATTCTTCTTTTTCCTCTTTTTGATGAATTTGAAGTTGTTTCTGAGTCAGAAAAATATAATTGATCGTGAAGTGGGCAATTTTTATCTATTGATTCTTTTAGTTTGTAAAGTTCGTCTAAACTGTTGGTTTCTGATTCTGAAAATGCGTTTCGATTTTTTGAAAATCTTTTTCGTGTTATTTGTCTTTGTTTCGTTATTATTTTTCTTTTTAGTGTTTGTCGTTTTGTTCGAATGTATCCAACTGTTTGTGTATGAGGTGTGATTACAAGGTCGTATTTTTTGTTATCTATTTCACAATTGTGTAAAACGATTGTTTGTTTATTTCCTAGGTTTTTAAATGACATAAGGTTTAGGATGACGGATGCAAAAGGTTGTTAAATGATTTCTATTTTCCTAAACTGTTAGTTCTTACGATTTTTTGGTTAGCTTAACCTGGGTCTATTTGTTCAGGGTTGGAGAGAAAAGTATATCGATTCCGAAGAATGATTTTTTACTTTCTCGTGGCTAGTATAAGTTAAGGTGTTAACTTACTTAATCTTACTTAGGGGTAGTGATTGTGTTCAAGGGTTGGAGAATAGTAAATCGATCCACAAGGTTCAGGTATAATTAGAACGCGAGTAGTTCGTTAGATACTATTTTAAACTTACTAAGTCTAAGATTTATCCTGGGTCTGGTAAGAGGGGGGGTCAAGTGAAGGATGAATAACCGAAGTTCTTCACTGTTTATCCTAATTTGAATGATTAGTTTTGTTTAAAAATTTCTATTAGTCTTAGGTCTTTAGAAAGGGTTGGGTAGTGAATCGACGTTTGAGGTCGTTAGACACTAATTAAGTGGGTGGGGGAGAACAAAGTTGTTCTGTTTGATCCAAGGATAAGCCTTGATGATCAAATTTGAAATTTAATTAAGTAGAAAATGATTTAAGATCCAAGGATAAGCCTTGATGATCTGGTTTTAAAACTAATATTTAAGTTTTAATAAAATTTTAAATGTGTGTACAGGAAAGATTTAGTGTTTTGATGATATTAGTGGGTTTATGATTGCTGTTATGTTTTAGATGATGGAGCTGGAACAACAGGATGATTGATGATTACTAACCATTTATTGTCATGCTACTAATTTTTATTTTTATTTTTTAATAAATATTTTTCAAACATGTTTTGTATATTACTGCAGAGTTTTAGGAAAACGATCTTAGATCTTTTTATCAATCGTTATTGTATATTAATAATTTTGTTTAGCGCCTGAAATGATTTTGAAGATTAACTTCAAGGTTTTATGTTTGCAAATGAAAATCTAAATTCATTGCTAGTAGTATTCTAAATACAAAAGTTTGTGTTGGCTTTTGCCGAACTATCATATAACTATATGGTAAGTTTCTACTTTGTCGTATGTCGTCTCTGGTTCGAGGTCTTCTTCCAATTCCGGGTAGTTCTGTTATGGTTCGGAATATTGGCTCTGATCTATTGAGTCGTAGAGACATTTCGATTAAATTATTGTCGTATAACATTTTGTAAAAGTTTTTGTCTAATTTCTAATCTATTTTGGTTAATTCTAAGCTATTAAGGTCTTGTTCGAGACTTATGGTCGCACCAGATGAGTTAAGACTGGAGTGTATAACTCATAGAGTAATTTCGGATAGGGTACACCGTCTGCTCGTCACGCTATCTTATTTTCGGCCGGATAGATTCGTGCAACTTCTTAGTCTAATACCGATCCTAATCTTACTCTTATACTATCTAGTCTCAGGTTGTTTAACTAGTCTCTGCTAGGCTCAATAGATCTAGGGTATACTGGTTTATTGCGGCTGCTGAAGTGCTCGGGAGAGTCCAACTAATTTCTAAGTTAAATTCAAATCTCTCTGGTGCTGAAATTACAAGTAACTTCAGCACTTACAAATAAGTGGGTTGTTAGTTAGATGGATCATGATTGGTTAATATTAAATACTTTACATTGGTAAAATATCTAAATTATCCAATCATAAAATGTAGTTTAGATCAGGTTCCAAATGGTTTATTGAATGACTTATTGGTTGAATGATTAATTGACTATTCGATTGATCGGTCGATTGACAGACTAGCCAAAATCTTGAATATTTGCATGATAGATTTATTGGTTATAACAATGGTTGGTTGATTGGTTGGTTGATTGATTGATTGATTGAAGGATTGAATAAATGATTTGTTGATTGATTCATTGATTGATTGATTGATCGCTTGGTGGATCGATTGTATGGTTGAATGATCACTCGATTTCTTGGTCAATTGATTGGTTAGCTGGTTCCGTGGTTGTTTGATTGACTGGTTGATGATTTAGTAGTTTCATTGCTTAGTTGATTGATTGCTTGATTGGTTGATTGGAGTTTATTTGACTGATTTGTTTTTTGTTTGATTGCTTGATTCATTGATTGATTTATTGTATCATTGATTATTCGGTTGCTTGGTTGATTGCATGATTAGCTGATTCCTTGATTGTTTGATTGATTGATTGATTTTTTGGCCATTTCATTGATTGGTTGATTGATTGGTTCATTGATTGGTTGAAGGATCAGTTAGTCATTGGTTGATTGTTTCATTGCCTAATTGATTGCTTGATTGACAATTTGATTGATTGGTTGATTGATTGATTGTTTGCTTGATTGATCAATTATAGGATTGGTTAGTTGATTCATTAAGTGATTCGTTTATTAGTTCATTGTTCGCTTGAATGAGATAAAAAATATTTGAATTGAGTGATTTGTTGATTTACTAAATGCTTGACTACGCTGGTTGATTCATTGACTGATTGATTGACTTACTGGTTGAACGATTGATTGACTATTCGATTGATTAGTCGATTTATAGTTTTGCCGGTTCCCTGATTATTTGATTGGTTTACTTATTTGTTTATTGGCCGTTTCAATGTTTGTTGATTGGTTGGTTGAATGATTGGTTTTTTGATTAACTAATTAGTGAATTCGTTCCTTGATTGTTCAATTAAAAGATGTTTGTTTGATTGACTTAAGAATCGCTGGATTCAGGATTCAATAATAGTTTGATGAGTTGAGTGCATGGTTGATTGAATAAAAGCTTGATTGCGCTAGTTGGTTCTTTGAATGATTGACTTACTGATTGATTGATAATTTTATTGTTTGGTTGATTGAATATTCGCTTAATTTGAAGATTTATTGGTTATTTCAATGGTTGGTATATTGGTTGGTTGGTTGATTGATTGAAGGATTCAATAACTGATTTGTTGATTGTTTGATTGATTGATTGATTGATTGATTGATTGATTGATTGGTTGATTGATTGATCGCTTGGTGGATTGATTGTATGGTTGATTTTTTACTCGATTTCTTGGTCAATTTATTGGTTAGCTGGTTCCTTGGTTGTTTGGTCGACTGGTTGTTGATTTATTAGTTTTATTGTTTAATTGATTGGTTGCTTGATTGGTTGATTGGAGTTTTATTGACTGATTTGTTTGTTGTTTGATTGCTTGATTGATTGATTGGTTTACTGTATCATTGATCGATTATTCGGTTGGTTGGTTGATTGAATGATCAGCTGATTCCTTGATTGTTTGATTGATTGGTTGTTTGTTTGGTCGTTTCATCGATTGGTTGATTGATTGATTCAATGATTGGTTGAAGGATCAGTTAGCCCATTGGTTGATTGTTTCCTTGCCTAATTGATTGCTTGATTGACAATTTGGTTGATTGGTTGATTAATTGTTTGCTTGATTGATCAATTAAAGGATTGGGTAGTTGATTCATTAAGTGATTCGTTTATTGGTTCATTGTTCGCTTGAATGAGATAAAAAAAATATTTGAATTGAGTGATTTGTTGAATTACTAATTGCTTGACTGCGCAGGTATATTCATTGACTGATTGATTGACTTCATAGTTGAATGATTGATTGATTAATAGATTGATTGGTCGATTTAAAGTTTTGACGGTTCCCTGATGGTTTGATTGATTTATTTGTTTATTTATTGGCCGTTTCAAGTATTTTTGATTGGTTGGTTGATCGATTGATTGAAGGTTTCAATAACTGATTCTGAGTTGGTACAAATACATGAGCAAGAGTTAACGTAATTGTGATTGCTCGATTGGCTCCAAAATCTACCTGCATATCCAAAGGAGACTATCCTGACGATTCTGGATGTCGATCAGTCCAGAATCAAACACATCAGTCACGACAACACTGAGTCGAAACCAACCTCAGTCTGCTCGATGCTGGGTGATCGACAGGGACGTCGATTGATGTTTTTGTCCGAGGAGTCGGGGTGGGACTCACCTTCACCGAAAAACTTATGATCAAAAAAATAAACGGATATGGACGGATTTTTGAGTCATAAGATTATTATTTTTGAGTCATACTACTTAAGATTGATTATTCGGTTGATTGAATGATTGAACGGTTCCTTGACTGTTTGATAGACTGATTGAGTTTTTGGCAATGGTATTGATTGGTTCATTGATTGTTTGATTAACTGGTTGAAAGATCAATCAACTGATTGGTTGATTGTTTCATTGTTTGATTGATAGCTTGATTGACAATTTGATGGATTGGTTGATTGATTTTTTGCTTGGCTGATCAATTAAAGAATTGGTTATTTGGTTTATTAAATTTTTCATTGAATGGTTCATTGTTCGCTTGATTCAATCATAATTTGACTATTTGAGTGATTGATTCAATCATTAATTACTTGACTGCGCTGGTTGAGTCATTGATTTATTGATTGACTTATTGGTTGAATGATTAATTGATTATTCGATTGATCGGTCGTTTGACAGACTAGCCAAAATCTTGCATATTTGGATGCTAGATTTATTGGTTAT
Organism: Symsagittifera roscoffensis; assembly: GCF_963678635.1. Taxonomy (NCBI): domain Eukaryota; kingdom Metazoa; phylum Xenacoelomorpha; order Acoela; family Convolutidae; genus Symsagittifera; species Symsagittifera roscoffensis. Next base: position 13,275 of record NW_026970824.1, read on the forward strand.
TTCAATGGTTGGTTGATTGGTTGGTTGATTGATTGATTGATTGATTGATAGATTGATTGATTGATTGATTGATTGATTGATCGCTTGGTGGATTGATTGTATGGTTGATTGATCACTCGATTTCTTGGTCAATTGATTGATTAGGTGGTTCCATGGTTGTTTGATTGACTGATTGATGATTTAGTAGATTCATTGCTCAGTTGATTGATTGCTTGATTTGGAGTTTAATTGACTGATTTGTTTAGTGTTTGATTGCTTGATTGATTGATTGGTTTATTGTATCATTAATTATTCGGTTGATTGTTTGATTGAATGATTAGCTGATTCCTTGATTGTTTGATTGATTGATTGATTGATTTTTGGTCGATTCATTGATTGGTTGATTGATTGGTTCATTGATTGGTTGAAGGATCAGTTAGCCATTGGTTGATTGTTTCCTTACCTAATTGATTGCTTGACTGACAATTTGATTGATTGGTTCATTGATTGTTTGATTGGCTGGTTGAAAGATCAATTACCTGACTGGTTGATTGTTTCATTGCTTGATTGATTGCTTGATTGACAATTTGATGGATTGGTTGATTGATTGATATTTTAAAGAATTGGTTATTTGATTCATTGAATTTTTCATTGAATGGTTCATTGTTCGCTTGATTCAATCATACTTTGACAAATTGAGTGATTGATTCATTCATTAATTACTTGAATATTCTGGTTGAGTCAATGGTTTATTGAATGACTTATTGGTTGAATGATTAATTGACTATTCGATTGATCGGTCGATTGACAGACTAGCCAAAATCTTGAATATTTGCATGATAGATTTATTGGTTATAACAAGGGTTGGTTGATTGGTTGGTTCATTGATTGATTGATTGAAGGATTGAATAAATGATTTGTTGATTGATCCATTGATTGATTGATTGATCGCTTAGTGGATCGATTGTATGGTTGATTGATCACTCGATTTCTTGGTCAATTGATTGGTTAGCTGGTTCCGTGGTTGTTTGATCGACTGGTTGATGATTTAGTAGTTTCATTGCTTAGTTGATTGATTGCTTGATTGGTTGATTGGAGTTTATTTGACTGATTTGTTTTTTGTTTGATTGCTTGATTGATTGATTGAATTATTGTATCATTGATTATTCGGTTGCTTGGTTGATTGCATGATTAGCTGATTCCTTGATTGTTTGATTGATTGATTGTTTTTTTGGCCATTTCATTGATTGGTTGATTGATTGGTTCATTGATTGGTTGAAGGATCAGTTAGCCATTGGTTGATTGTTTCCTTACCTAATTGATTGCTTGACTGACAATTTGATTGATTGGTTCATTGATTGTTTGATTGGCTGGTTGAAAGATCAATTACCTGACTGGTTGATTGTTTCATTGCTTGATTGATTGCTTGATTGACAATTTGATGGATTGGTTGATTGATTGATATTTTAAAGAATTGGTTATTTGATTCATTGAATTTTTCATTGAATGGTTCATTGTTCGCTTGATTCAATCATACTTTGACAAATTGAGTGATTGATTCATTCATTAATTACTTGAATATTCTGGTTGAGTCAATGTGAGTTAAGACTGGAGTGTATAACTCATAGAGTAATTTCGGATAGGGTACACCGTCTGCTCGTCACGCTATCTTATTTTCGGCCGGATAGATTCGTGCAACTTCTTAGTCTAATACCGATCCTAATCTTACTCTTATACTATCTAGTCTCAGGTTGTTTAACTAGTCTCTGCTAGGCTCAATAGATCTAGGGTATACTGGTTTATTGCGGCTGCTGAAGTGCTCGGGAGAGTCCAACTAATTTCTAAGTTAAATTCAAATCTCTCTGGTGCTGAAATTACAAGTAACTTCAGCACTTACAAATAAGTGGGTTGTTAGTTAGATGGATCATGATTGGTTAATATTAAATACTTTACATTGGTAAAATATCTAAATTATCCAATCATAAAATGTAGTTTAGATCAGGTTCCACCCATCCGGGTTTTACAGAGTTTTTTAGAATGGTTCTTCTGCAATTCGAAGGATGGATGATGGACGTTGGTGTTTGGCGAACATCATATTTCTTTTGTTTCCTTTTTGTTAAAGAAGTTCCAGGAAGCTGGAGTTAGATGACATAAGACTTTGTGTCTTCTAGTGACAACGACTAAGTCTTTGCAACAAACTCAAATCTGATTTCAGAATGGTTTGCTATGTCAGGTTTTTCTGTTCTGCGTGGAGAACTTCTTTTGTGTCTGATCTAGTTTGGGAATGGCGTGGAGATTGTGCGTGGAGGGGATGCCTGGTTACTCGGATCTGTACGTATACTTGAGCATCGAGGTGGTCATTGGTCTAGTTCAATGAAGTCCTTTTCTGCGAAGTCAAGTCGTACTCTAAATCCTTTGAGTTGTGATTGTGAGTGGCATATCGATTGTGGTTGGTCATTCTCTCTCGAGTGTAGTGGGGTCGTTTTGTCTTTAGATGTTCGTCCTTGGTGTTGTATTCTGATCTATGTATTGCATAATGTAATTTACATTTTATAAAACATTTATTAGTTTAATATTTTTTAATTATGATTTTAGTTAGTTGTTTTCACAAAAGCTTTTTGTTTTAGTTCGGTTATTTTGAAGAGTTACTCACACTTGAGTAGCTCTTATTAAAAATAGAGGTGTGGTCACAAAGCGTGGATGTAGCGCGGTGGGTTAGGCCGGCTATAGAGCATGCTCAGGACGTCCTCTTCTGGTGGGTTAGGCCAGGAGTGGGAGTATGATTGCATGCGGTTTTTGTGAGAGGTCCTGTTATGTGACAACGTTTTATGTTGGGTTTGTTGTGGTTTTCTTATGTTTTGTTGGTTGTGTCCTTTTTCCAAAAATCAAATTGTTTGTGGTATGGGTTTGTCTTTCGACTTTTTTGTGTGTTATTATTTCTTTCTTAGACTTTATAATAGTCTTCAAAAGAATAAATTATCCAGTTTTAAACTGGGTTAATCCGGTTTGGGTACCGTTGGTTTCCTTTTCTTAGTCATGCTGTTATTCTATGATTTGTGGTATTTAGTAAGCTGCGTTGGTTAGTTTTGTTTAGTATATAACTCCTTTCCAACCGGGTTAAAGGAAAGATTGAAACTTGTTATCGTGTGTTAGAGTTGTTGAGTGTGAAAACTTGAAACTGAAATTCATTATTTTAAACAATTCTTCGTGGGTGAGCTGTGCGAGTGTGGATAGAATTTCTGTGCGAATGAATGAAAATATCAAAAGGTTAGTACTGCATTTGCATTTTATTAATTTACTGCATAGAATTTGGAAATTTACTGCTAGTTATGGGGGAATTTTAAGTTACAAATTTTCATCATAATTAGATTTACTGCTTGTGGGAAAAATTTTAGAAATGAATTTACTGCATTGGTATTAAATTTATAAATTTATAAGTGTAATTGATTAATAGAATTTTTGAAATCTGTTTGATGAAATTTGCGATTTTTATTTATCTTTTGTGGTTTTTGTAGGTGATCGTCGGATGAAGGCTAAAAATCTAAAGAAAACATGGATAAAGAATGGTGAGTTTTTAATATTTTAATTAGTTAGTAATATTCATTTAATTCATACTTACCTGTTAGTCGTCGGGGAAAAAACCGTGGGGGAAGATGTCGTGGATGAGATCGGAAGTTGTTAGTAGTTTAGCTAAGATGCGGATGATATTTTTAGTCTGAAGCAGTGGCCAAAGCAATTGAAGTGCCTTTATAGTGGTTAGTTCTTCAGTGCCAACTGCAAACTCATAAGGTGTGTTTTGGATTAGATTATATAATTTGTGATTGAATTTAGTGTTGTGGATGAATTCTAAAATTGGGATTTCTATAGGTTGTACAAACTCGTGCGGGATAAGGAAGGGTCGGGATTCTTCGGCGTTGAAGGTCTTGGTGATGGGACAGAAGATGTACATTTGGGTTATGGGGTCATAATTACGAAGAATACCATGGAGGTTAGTGTCTTTAATACAATATGTGAAATTTAGGAAAAATGGTGAAGTGTATTTGGAATTAATGAATTGAAAACGATGGTGTGGTTGTCTAGAGGGTGTGTGTAGGTCAAAGTGATTTTGGATGAAGCGATAATAACTATATGTGTGGGTTTGTTTAGTGCGCAACATAATATCGTGTGAGCAGTGCAGATCTCTTTCGTGTGGTGCAAGAAAATGAAAGGTTAGTGAAAATATTTGGAAGCGTTCTTTAAAACTTTCGTATGCTTGTGTGTCTGTTAGTGCTTCTGAAATAATGTGATCAAACTTGCGGTCGAAGATGTTTAGTGTAAATATATATGGTGTCTTGATGAAAAATTTCTCGGTAATTTGTGGATTAGCGAAGCGATCGTCGTCTAAGAATTGATCTTGGTTAGCTCTGATGATGTTGTGATCATAGTATTCGAGTGTATATTCGTTAGCTCTAGGTGCAGTGTGTGTTTTTAGTGATTTTTTATATCCAACGTAAGTAAATTGTCTAGCGGTTAGTGGTGTAGTGAGTCGATATAGCATGTCCGTATTTCGCTCTATATCGATGTGAGTGTTAGATAAAGGTAAGCAAAGAGGGTTAGTAAAATGATAATATGAGGTCCAAGAGAGAGTGGGCATTAAAACGTATTCATCTACAAAGTTGCGTGTTTCGTTAGTGTCGTGGGGGGTGTTTAAGGTGTATTGTGGAAATGAGGGTAAGGTGATGGCTAAAAATTCTTTTGTGTTAGTATGCTTGGGGTGGTTGATGTATTCACGGGCTGTTCCTGGTTTTGCTGAGAAAGGATGGTTGGGGAACTTTCTTTTAAAAGTGCGGTAAGCTCTATTAGTGTTGAGTGAAGATTCAGTTGATGTGGATGATGGTGCTAATGATTCAGTATAATTTGAAGAGGGTGTAGGGGTAGGGGGATTGGATGAATTTATAGTGGAGGAGATTTGGTTTATGGTTGGGGTATTAAGGTGGTAGGGTTGTTGTTGGAGGGTAATAAAATTATCTAGCTCTGGGGAGATTCGGGGGGTGTCTGGAGAATGAGATGATTGGTCAGAATGGTATGAGGAGTAGGTTGGGGTAACTTGGGAAGCATAAGAGGGTGTGGGAGTGATTGGGTCAGGGTCATGGGATAATATGGGTTGAAAAGGGGGTTGAGAAAATTTAGAAGAGTTATGAAAATTATTGGATGGGGATGGTTCTGAGTCGGCGAATTCATCGGGGGTTTCAATATTCGGGTTATTGAGTTGTGAGATGGAATATAAAACTGAGATGTGTGAATTAGTGTCGGAATTCATGCCTGATGTTACATTACTAGATGGAAAATCGGGTGGCGGAAAAGCAAAAAGTGGTATTATTGGGATTGTAGAGGTAAGATTGGTTGGGTGGGAATTTGATCGGTGTAGTGATCCAAGTTGGCGGCTCATCGTGGGCTAAAAAAATGATTATTTTGAGACTGAAAAGCGGTGGTATGGGGTTGTTCAATAAATTGTTCATAAGTATTATCATCTTGTGACTGGTGTGTCATTATATGTTGGATGGGACTTTGTGATGTGGTGAGTCGAAAATTTGGATTATGTGTGATGGCTAAATTTCGAAAATTTCGTGGGACTAGGGATAGTGGATGGTTATTTGGTAGGGGTGGTAATTGTGGTGCCGTTGGCGTTATGTCTACATTGTTATGTTCTTCGTCGTATGTATTTTGTCGTGTTGCTATTTTTGTGTTATATTCTTTTATTTGTGCGTCTAAAAGAATTTTGTTTATAGATGTAGAAAAGATTCCAAAAAATCCTGCAAAGAGTATGCGTGCTACGCTTGCTTGTCTGTTTACTTGTGTGTGTATAGCACATGTGTTGTAGATTCCTTTTAAAAGTGAGAAAAGAAATCCAATAAAGTTAAACATTGCGTATAAAATAGTCAATTTTTCTAAGATGTAGTAGGGCTATCCTAGAAAATCGAGGATCTCATTTTTGAGTGTAACAAAGCTAAAAATGTTAATTGGTGATATATCTTGGGGACGGTATTTTTCACCGTTTAGATATATATAATCTTTAATGTCTTTAAAATATCCGCTATAGTCTTGCGTGTAGATATCGGCAAATCCTGCGGTTTCTGCAAGTTTGCGTAAATTTTGGTCTATTGATTGTCTTTGTATAGTGTCCATTTGTGTTAATAATTCTTGGAATTGTTGTGTTCTAATGTGATGTTGAATATCTGATTTTGAATAGATTCCTATTGATTGTAAGTCTATATTTGGGTTTCGAGCAATAGCGCGAATGCTTTCTGGTGAAAATTTTTTGAGTGATTGCATTAATGTGGGATATGGAGTGAGAAGATAATATTTATTTTCATCAGGGTTTAGTTGTACTACATTGTGGCTGTTTTCTGATCCACATGGGACTGCGGTATCCCAGAAATAGGTTCTTCGTGAAAGTGTATCCACGAAATGTACTTTATTCTTATAAAAGATAGGGATTCTTTTATAACATCGTTTATCTTCAAAAACGTATAGTGGTGATACTTTTTTAGTACAAGTATAAAACCATAAGATGTTTCCTTCATAGTCTAAAAAATTTGATCTATTTCCAGATAATAAGTATCCTGCATAGGGTATTTTTAATACTGCTAGTGCAAGTGATTGTAATATTTGTGTTCGTTCTAATTCGCATAGTTGGTATAGTGTTTCTAATTCTGAGAGTGACATTTCTTGAAAAATTCGGCTAATTGTATAATCTAGTTTCATATCTAAATGAATATCATAGTGGATATTACCGAAATATGTAGTATTCATTAGTGATAATTCTTGTAAGCGTGTGCTTCTGGTGTCATGGGGTTTTAGATGTCCACCAGGTTGTCCGTTGCTTTTTTCAAAATTAACTGGTATATAGGATGTTCCTTCGTTTAGAGGATGACCTGTGGCATATGGGTCGATTTTTACTTTTCCAGTGGTCATGTCGAATCCTTTTTCGTATTCAACTAATTTTTCAGAGTATTGTGTTCTGTGAAGTGGATTCCTGTATTTACATGCAAGTTCTGTTTCTTGATATATTTGAAAACGTGTCAATTTATTTTCTATATTGTCTATGTTTCTAAAATTAGAACTTAGTTTTCGTGATGGATGGACTTGTTCATATGGAATTGATTGTATAAAATATTTTTCGTGAAATTTTATCATACGAGCGTGTATTTTTGCTACTTGAAATGTTGTACATGTATCTTCGGGGAACCAAACAATGGTTGCTTGTGTTCTCGTTGTAGGGTCGCAATAACCTTGATCATTTTTACAAGGTAATCGGATTCCTTGATAGATCATTGTGTTATCTGATAAATCTCGTGTTAGTTGTATTTTTTCGAGTTGTATTTTCCAATCGAAAAACATTATTTCTTGGTATCCTTTATTTTTTGTGTCTGCTTTGCAGTTTGACGGGTCATTTATACCAATGTGTGGTATCCAATGTTTATCGTGTAGGTCATAGGTTAATCGTCCGTGTGCGCCGTTATACGGGTATTTTTCGTCTAGTTTTATATGTCCTTGGTGTCTTTCAAGTTGTGATTGATGTACAGAGTCTGAAAAAACTTGAAAGTTAACTAACTTTCTTGCGGAGTTTTTATTTTGTGTGATGTTTAGTCTAAGTAATTCATTTTTACAATCGTCGGGATTGAGATGTAAAAGACGTTCTATATTACTCTGATAGAATGATTCATGGTCAAGTCGGTTTTTGTTTCCGTTCGAGACTTGTGAACAATGTACTTTCTTTTCGGAAAATGTTGCTGTGAATTTATAACCTGTAACTGTTGTTGCTCGGGCTTTTGAATAGAGTGTTGCTATTACATCTGTGGTTTCTATAGCTTGTGGTTCTGTTTCACATTGTGATACTTGATTTATTGCATATTTATGTAGTGTTTTTTGTTCATTTTCTTCACAATCGTAATGTGTTACTAATAAATCTTGTGGTCCTGTACGAGGGGAAGGGTTTATGTTTTGATTTGAGATTACTAGAAAAAGGAGTTGGAGAAAAATTAATAATTTTAGAATATACATGTGTATGATAATCCTGAGTATGGATTATAAAATGTAATGTAGCCAATTGTGTTTTTGGTATATCTGTCGTATTTGTATATTACTTCAGTAGTTATAAACGGTGGTGGTAGTGATTGAGCTGTTATGTTAGGTGGATTTAATGGGTAGGGATGTTGGGTAATATTATTTAACTTAACTGTGATTTCAAACTTTAATTGTAAACTGTTTTGTTGGAGTATTTGAATATTGTGATCACGGATATCGTTGTGAATATCTTGGCGATATTGTAATCTATTAAGTGCCCAGTTATGAAGGCGGTTACTTTCTTGATGTTGTCCGAATAATGGTGGAGGTGCTGTGAATGTATTCCAATCTAATCTTAAAGGAATATTTGTTAATGATTGTTCTCGATATCTTGCATCGAGATTGTTCGGAAAGGTTAAGTTTAGGGGGGTTGGTGAAATTTGACTAATTGATGGTGTTGATGGAAGTGATAATGTTTTGGGTAATGATGAAGATGTTGTATCTGTAGAAATATCTATGGGGTCATTGACTAATTTTGGTTCACCTTGTGTGAATGAATGTGTAGTCCAATATGGAAATCGTGATGTTTGGTTTGTGGGGTTAAAAGGATTTTCACGTATTTGCTCAGATGTTGGTGTTGAACCTAAGTAATCTGAGGGTAGGCTTGAAGTGCTTCGTTGTGAAAAAATTGTAGGAGTTTCTGGTGTATTACCAGTGGGATTTTCTGGAGTGCTTTGTGGTGGTGATTGAGGTATTTCAAAATGAACTCGGGGAGTTTGAAAATTTCTATTTCGTCGAGGATGTATAATTTGTCTATTTATTTCTGTTGTGTTTTGGTTTTGACTAAGGTGTCGTATTCTACTTAGTTCTTGTGGTAGTGTTGGGTAAAGGTTATATGTTGGTTCACTTAAAGGTGCTTGTCGTTGAACTGGTTCTAGTGGTTCTGATAAACGAGTGTGTCGTTCTTCAAAAGTGTATGGATTGTCTTGAAAAGAAATTCGTGTAGATGTTTGAGGATTTTGAGTAGTTGAAGGTGGTGTTGGGTTATCTTGGGATGATGTCGGTGAAGACTGATTCTGTGACTGTTGGGTAGCAATTTTTGATGGATTTTTGAATTGTTACTTTAGTGGGAAGGTTTACGTTTATTATAATATTCTTCCAAAAAAATAATTAGAAAAATTGTTGCTAGGGCAAATGTGATGATTGCTTTCTTTATACATTTACATATGGTCAAAATGAGGGATGATAAAAATGTTATGAGAATTACAAACAATAAAAAAATATCAGTTCTACTGAAGATTGTTCGTATCATTTAGACAAGTTGTATAAATCGTACCTGTGTATATAATCAAGGGTTTTGGAAAGTTGGAGGAATAGTTCGAGTATGGTGTAGAAAATTAAAAAAATGTTACAAAAAATGATTAGGATTATTAGAAAAGATTCAAGTATATCAAAAAGAAATATTATAAAGGTTTCAAGTATTGTAAAAAAATGTTTAAGATTTATGAGTATTTGAGTAACTGATTGAGAGAAGAGCATTTAAGAAATGATCTCTTGGTCGAATATTTTTTGCTGTTTGAGGCGATTTTCAAGTGTGGTCGGATTATTTATTAGTTTTTTGACAAGTGGGTTGAGTTTTGTAAAAAATTGTTGGGGGCAATTTTCATGGTGATCGGGAGGTCGTCTTTTTCTTTATTTTTGTTTGTCAAATGATCAGGGGTATGGTGAGTTTTTCATACTTTAGGCTAATTAAAATGTTCATTTTGTTACTTTAGGCTAAGTTAACAAATTTGTTTTGGGGGTATTCGTGGTCTGAGTTGGGGAAATATTGTTGATCTTTGGGTTATTAGATAAGGGAGGGGTACGGTATTATGGTGATATTTATTTTAGTTGTCAAGTTGGAGTGGTTTGCTTATTTTTGACCTGGAGGTCGTAAAGTTATAGTTATAGATGTGCCTGGAGTTCTATATGAATCGTCTAATTGGTCTTAGTTTCAGTTAGAGAAAGTGACGGATTGGATGAATCCTATTGGTCTATTTTGAACTAGAATTATTGCGTACTTTTCAGCATGTTATTTTGAAAAATGGAAATGAAAAATGTTTCGAAGGTTTCAAGATAGTGAAGTATAATGTTAAAATTACTTTTGAAATTCTACTTTCTTTAAAATTTTAGATTGGGGGATGAATAATTTATAGTTTTTACGTGGTTGATTTCGGAGTCTTGTTGTTTTTCTATTTTCTGATTTGTCGATTTGTTCTTGGGGTATTATTTGTTCGGTCATTTTTCTATTTTTTCTTTGTTTTGGGGATTCTTTATGGTTTTGTGTATTGTTTTTGGTGGCGATTGGTTTTGTGTTTTGATTTTCGGTGGGGTTATCATTTTGTTCTGTGTTTTTCAGATGTGGTTCATTTTGAATGATTTTTAATCCTGTGAAAGAATATAATTGAGTTAATTCGCGGAGTGCGTATTCTTTTGGGTAATAAGGTAGTAGGTTGTTTCGATGTTGAACGATTTCTTTTTTGTTTGAGTCGGTAATTTTATATGTGACATCAGTGGGTTTTGCAATTATTTGGTATGGTCCTTTTCGAAGGGGTTGTAATTTTTTAGAAATTCCTTTTTGAGTATTAAAATTAGGTATTAAAACAAATGTTCCAATTTTTAATTCGGAGGCTGGTGTAAAACGTGAATTGATTTGTTCATTAATGTTTTGTCTTTGTAATAACTTTTTTGTTATTTTTTGATAAATTTCATTGTGTTTTTTATCTCTATTTAGAATCCATTCGGTGTGTGTACCGGAGGCTAGTTTAAGAATTTGTGGGTGATGAAAATGATCTTCATCGTGTGTATGTAAAGGTAGGTTATAACAAATTGAGTCTTTATTTGGTTGACAATAACCTTGTGCGTTTTTATGAGAATTTGCTGTAAACATTATTGGTTTGCGTGGCTTTTGGTTAAAAACCATTTCGTATGGTGACATTCCTAAAGTTGTCGTGATTTGTGAATTATACGCTAAGGGAAATAATTTTACATCTGCTGACCATTCGGTATATTTTGTATCATTTCCGTTGATGATACATCTAAGATATTCTTGTAATGAACGGTTCATACCTTCGACTAAGCCGTTTGTCCAAGGTGCATGAGATGTACGTGGTTTGTGTTTAATGTTATATAAATGACATAGTGTGATAATTTCATTATTTATGAATTCTGTACCGTTGTCTGTAACTAAAATTTCTGGTAGTCCGAATTTTGCTATCCAGTGTTCATAGAGTGTTGTGTAAGCGTAATGAGCGTTACAATGTGGTACTGGGTTAAGTGCTACATAATGTGTAAATGCGTCAACAATTACCATAATGTAGGAGTTTCCTTCGGATGAGGGTGAAATTGGTCCTTTAGTATCAAATGAGATACGATGGTTAAAGTACAAACTTTGTCCTTTAAAATCTTGTTTTTGTGCTATTTGTTTTTGATTTGGGTAAGGTTTATTTAGTTGACATACTATACAATCATTGCATAGTACTTTTATCCAAATTGGTGCATTTGGGAAATAAAAGTTTTGTATAAAGTTTGAATATGTTTTTTCTGATCCAGAGTGTCCTTTAATATTTTGTGTATGTGAGATATTAAAAGCTATAAGAATCATACTTAAAGGGAGACAGGGAACTGTAGATTCATTCAGTTTATACTCTAAAAGGTCTGTATTTTCGTTAATTGTTGTGTTGTTAAATTTGCGAAAGTATCGGAGGAGTGTTTTGTTTCCTAGAATGGTTGAATCTGCTTTGACAGGTTTAGTTTTATATTTGTGCCATGATTTTAGTTGTCTAATTATCGGGTCAAGATTTTGATATTGTTTCAGTGTTGAAATTGTAATCGTTTCTGTTGGAGGGAGAAAAATGTTTTCAATTTCGAATTTAGATAAGGGTATTGTATCAAGTGGGTCGTGAAGGTCAAAAACTTGATTTATTGTGTATTTTGAATCATTTGTTTGTGGTCCTGATAAATTTATTTTATCAGTTAAATCTTCTTTTTCAATTAGTGGAAAATGGTCTTTCTTAGGCGGGTGTTGTTTTGTTCGTTTTTGTTGGGTGTTATTTTTTATCCATTGAGAATATGGGATTGGTTTGAAAGTTGATGTTCCTAGTAGATCAACTTCATAATGATTATTTTCACAATCTAAATAAAGTGGGAAATGTTGTAAACTATTTATTTGTGATTGTTCAATATCAGTTTTTACTGCATATTTGCATTCCAATCGGGGTGATGTTTCGTTTTCTGCAAGGTAGAATTTTATGTTTTTGGGTATTTCAACTGTTGTTTTTCGTGTAAGTAATTCAGGTGGTGTATTTCGACTTAAGGTGTCTGGTAATGCAAGATTTTTTCCTGCAGTCCAAACTATATGTAAGTTTGGAAATTTCATTAGAATTAGTTGAAATCTGTAAACTCGGTGGTTTGGGTTAGATTTTTGTGTAAAAAGAAAGATGATTGGTTTATGGTCTGTGAATAGAACTGTTGGATGTTTTGATCCAAGTATCAGAAATTCATATTCTGTCAGTGTATATATTATGGCTGTACATTCTCTCATTAGAGTTGAGAGTCGTAGCTCTGCTTGAGTGAATAATCGAGAATTTGCTGATATGAGGTTCATTTTATTTGTACCATTATGTGATTGTAATAGTGCTGCACCGATGCCAAAGTTCGAAGCATCGCACATTGCATAAAATGGTTGATTTGAATCTGGAATTGTGTTTGAAATTTGTTCAGTTAAAAGTTTCTTTATTTCTTCAAATCGTGTTTGATGTTCTGTATTCCATTCAAAATTATTTTGTTGTCTAAGGATGTTATAAAATGGTCGTAGATATAATTGCATTTTATAAACATATTTACTTAAAAAGTTTAACATTCCAAGAAATTCTTGGATTTTCTTTTTATTTGTTGGTGGTTGAAGTTTTTGAATAGCGTCAATGCGTGATTTCAATGGAGTGATTGTTTTTCTTTCTATATTATGTCCTAAGAATTTAACTCTTGTCAAAAAGAAGTGTGATTTATCGGGGGCGGCCTTCAGATTTTCGTTCTGAAGTATTTGGTGATATTTTTCTAAAACATTGAACATCTCGTCTTTTGTTTGTGATTGCATAAAAACATCGCCTAAATAGGTGATTGCGTTTTTCTTGAGTATTAGTGGTCTAATAATTTTGCTCATAAAAGCTGAAAATGCTGCTGGTCCTATGGATATTCCATAGAATAAGCGGTTGAATTCATATTGTTGGTTTCCGATAACAAATTGTGTTAAACGTCGTGATTGTTCATCTAGTGGCATTTGATTGTATGCACTATTCATATCGGCGGTTGTAAAGTATTTGCCGTTTATTTTTGTTAAAATAACTTGTATTGGTTCAATGGGCCAATTACATTTTGATTCATCTATAAGTGAATTGAGGTATCTAGCATCGAGAACGATTTTTAATGATTCTCCTTTAGCTAGAATGATAACAGGGTTGATAAATGTGTTGCCTTTTGGTTGTTCTTCTTTGTTTACTGGTGATATAATGTTGTATTGTTCTAAAATATCGAGTAATCTGTTCACTTTATCATGTAAGTGAATTGGTACTTTACTTGCTCTCTGTTTTTTGAAAACTGCGTCTGGTTTTAACGGGAGATGTAGTGATGAACTGATTTTTCCAACATCGAATTTTGATGTTGCATAGACTGATGAATATTTAATTAGCTGTTTGGCTAACTTTTCGAATTCGTCTTGTGTTATTTGTGAATGTTGGAAATTAAACATTGTTAAAAATTTCTGTTGGTCCTCTGTGTAGTTACTTATGTTGAATGTAGGTTTGAAATATGGAGTTTTTGTGAAATAATCCGTATTTCTGTTTTCGTTACTTATTATATTATTTATAGATAATTCTTCATTAAGAATTGTAGATTGGCAAATATCTAGTAATTGGAGTATATTATTTACGCGATAGGCTTTTTCGTGTATTGGTGATATTGTAGCGTTGGTTTCACAATATCCTAAAAGTCCTAAAGGTAATGTTACTTGGTAAGGTGTGTTGTTATAGACATGTAAGGAAATGATATCGGAATTCGAATTTTTCAAATATTTTATGGATGAGATTGTGATTTTGAAAAATTTGTGAATAGGTTTGAATTCAAAATCTGACATATAAAATTTTTGTTTGTTTTGTTCTTTATCATATTGGTGAACTTGTTTGATTGAAAAGTTATAGATATTTCCTGATAGTGGTTTTAGGTGTTTTCTTTGTTGGTTAAATATCGGGTAGAATTTTGAAAAGAATGGTGGTTGTTTATTTAATCTTTGAAAAAATGTTAAGGATGTTTCTTTTGTTTTTGTATATTTATCTTTGATTAATATTTTACTATTTAGTATGTTAATTGTTGGTATATACTTCGAAATAAATGGTATTCCAATGATATTATATTTAATATCAGTGATATGGAATATTTGTTTAAATGGCTTATTTAAAATTTTGCTTTGTTCCATTGTTCTGGTGGGGAGGAGAAATAATTGGATTTTTCCGTAGTTTATCAATGTTGATCCTTGTGCTGTTGCTAACTTACTGGAGGTTTCAAGAGGTGTTAGCTTTGGGTGTAAAGTTTTTATTTCATTCCATGTGGGGATGTTTATTATGTTTGATTCTGCTCCTGAATCAATTAAAAAATCTATTTCAAGGTCTGGTGGTTGAAATTCTTTATTTCTTGGGCTTTCTAAGAGAAATGGTATTGTCCAAATTTTTTCTTTGGGTTGTTCTTTTTGTATATTTTGATAAATGTGGTTTGTATTCAAGCATTTTGTTTTGGTATTTTTATTGGTTTGATTTGTGGTGTTAATCTCATTTGTTTCTTGCGTCGTTGGTGTGGAATTTATGGGTGTAGTGTAATAATTTTGAAGAAATTCTGATTGATTTTCATATATGTGTGATGAAAAGGGTTGTTCATATATGACAGATTCATAGTCATTTTCGACTTTTATCATATTGATAGAAAGAGTGTTTTCAGTATCACTTTCTGAATCTGATGATGTACAGTTTATTTGATTGAGTTGTAACGTATCAGTTACTGTGTCATCAATACCTGGAGGGTCTGATGTTGTTTCTGGATTAGACTGTACTTGATTGATTTGTCTTTGATGTTTAGGTGTACTACTTCTGTGGCGATTATTAGAATTATTATAGTTATTATTATTCCGGTGTGGTGATTGGGAATAATTTCTATAACGATTATTATAACTTGAGTGTCGATTTTGTGAATTATTTCGCGATCTGTTTTGGTAATTATTGTTTTGTCTGTTATAGTTCGATCTATTAAATGAGTTATTCCTTGATCGATTGTTCGGGTAATTCTGGTTTCGGTTGTTTGAATAACTTCTATTTCGATTATAGGAGTAGTTTCTATTGCTATTGTATGATGAATTTCGTGATTGGTTGTTTGGATAGTAGTTATTTCTTGATTGGGAATTAGATCTTGAAACAAATCGTTGTGTATTTGAATTTGATCTGGAGTAGTTACTTCTACTATTTGGTCTATTGTAGTGATTTTGTGATGAATTTTGTGTATTTCTTCGTTCTGGTGATCTTCCTCTATAACTTGAGTTATATGGTGATTGATTTCTTGTATAATTTGTATTGTTCGGGAGTGGTTTTCCTGAACTGTTGTTGCTGTAGACTGTTTTGTTCGGTAGATTTTGATCTTTTTTCATGTATTGATAGAATGATTTATTTGGTTCTTTATATTTTTGAGGTTTATTTTGATTATCTTGCTGTTTTTGTCTACATTCGGAAATACTATGTCCGTATCGTCGGCAATAATTACACCATTTTTTGAAAGATGGTTTGCCTTTAAAGTTTGGGTTCTTTTCGTAAATATTGAGTATTTCAGTGATTTTTTCAACAAGGTCTGTCTCTGATTCCTGTATATTTTTAATATGAGTGGGAGTCGTTTCAATTCTGTTAACGTATTGTAATTTCAGATTTTCCGTTTCTTCTAGTTTCATCGTGATTTCTGCTTGTTCTAATTTGTCTACTAGTTTTCGAAAATCTAAATCGGGTTCTCGAATTGAAGAAGGATGGGATGCTCTCTTTTTTATTGCTATTTTCCTTAATTGTGGTGTTAAGGTCATCATTAAGATTTCTGTCATCTTTGTGTTTTTATAGTCGTGCGTATTTAGTGAATATGCTTTTCGAACTAGTGTTTCGATTCGTACTGCTATTTGCTTGATGGTTTCGTTTGGTAATCTGCGAATTTCATTACATAAAACTCTTTGTTGTTGTTTGTTTCTTTCGGAGTCAAACATTTTTGAAAATTCCTGTGTAAACCTTTTCCAGTTTGATTTTATTTCTAGAGGTAGTACTGAAAACCATTTTTGGGCTGCGCCATCTAAGGTTGTTTGTATTAACGCTGTGCGTCGATGTATCCAATTTTGATGTAGTGGCGTATTAATTGGTTCAGGTCCAATATTTAAAATCAGGTTTGCTGTTACTGCATTTAAATAATCTTCTACAGAGTATTCAGGGTCTGTTCCTGTGAAAACCATTAAAGGTTTGTTTGATGTTATTGATGATCCACCCATAAGGTATGGATTCATAGTCATTTGTAATGATTCTGCTGCATTTGGCATTTGAGAAAAATTTGAAAGTTGGTTTCTTGTTATTTCATGTTGTTGGAGATAATATGGGAGTGGTATTTCATTTTGCATTTGTGATGGTTGATACGAGTGTGCAGTCATTGGATTTTGTTGTTGAATTGGTTGAAAAGATTGTGTATTAATTAAATTTTGTTGTTGAATTGGTTGTTGATGTTGTGCATCTATTGGTTGTGGAGAAAAATTTCTATGATTTGTACGTGTTTTCTGTATTTCTTGTCTACGATATTCTTGAGTATTTGGTGCAAATATATCTGGTTGTAAGAAATCATCATCTGAGGATAAATAATCCATTTGATAAGATGTCTGTTTTTTATTTTTATTTTGTTGAAAAAATGGGTAATTTTCACTGTGATCCTGTGGAGGATTTGTTTGGAAATTCATTGAATTAGGTTGGGTCATTGGGTTATCCCAATTTCGAGATCTTGTATATTGGTTAAAATTTCTTTGTGGTTGATTATATGTTTTCGATGGATGTGTATAATTATAATTATGGTCTGCAAAGTTGTTTCTAGTGAATGTTTTGCGTGTTTTCGATGGTATTGTCATGGGTCTGTATGTTTGGTAATCCATATGTGAATATTTAGGGGCAACCGAAGGTTTAACGGTTGATTGTAAGGTTACCTGTGTTTGTGAAGGATTTGTATTTCTTGGTGTTGTTAAATTTGGGCGTATTGGTTAAATACTTTGTTGTGTAGTTGTTGTGTGTACAATTTCTTCATTTATGAAGTGTGATGGTGTCTGGATATCTTGTTGAGTAAGATTCCTAGTTCCATTGAGGTTTTCATTGTGTATAACTGTAGAGTTTAAACTATTATTTTGTGTACCGGGCAAAAATGTATTATAGTTTAATGGTGTTGCATCAATGGTTAATGGTATTACTTTTACATAATCTCTTATGTAAGATATCGTACTTATTGCTTGGCTTGAGATTGATTGTGGGAAGCTTATAAGTGCGGGATGAGACCATTCGGGGTCCCAAACATAATCTGATTGTTCTGTGATAGCGGTATCATCGTTCGAGTTTTGGGGTCTAAAATTTTTTCTTGCTTGTGCAATTAAATCAATATTGTGTGTGAAATAATCTATTATGAACCATGCCAAAATTTTTTGTAGATCGTGTTTTGTATGTTGTGAAACGTCGTCTTTCGTGAAATTTTCTCTAATGATGTTTAAATAACTAGAGAGTAGTGTGATTTCATGTCGTACTTTCAAATGTTTAGATGTTTCTGTCGGTGAGACATTTGTTATTGGGATTTCATTTTCTAATATCGAAATATAACTATATATTATTGCGAAAACTTCATTGGTGAATATGGAGTTTGCTCTTTGTGAGTTATGATATTGGATGCTTTTTATATATTCTGAAAAAACTTTTGAAAATTCTAAATCAAGATCATCTGTTTGAATTGTATATTTTCTATTATTATGGTTTGGTGAGGTGAATTCTATGGAGTAGATTCCATACTGTTGTGTTATGTTGCATATATCTTTTAAGTAGTGGTCTATGATTTGTCTTTTGATTTTTACATCTGGGAACTCTGTTTTACATGGACTGATTCCGGGTTCAAATAAATTTAATAGTAAATTTTTGCAAAATATATGCTGTCCTCTATCAGTGGTTGCATCTACTATAAAGGGGAAAATTTCATCGTCATCTGGACTTTCTTCACCTGGGGTGTGCGTTGAGCTCATTTTTTCGTTCGATGACTGTTAATATGTAATTATTAATGTGTCGAATTGGTTGATTCCAATTGTATAAATGTACTGGTTTGTGTTTATACTGCTTTTTTATTCTTCTTTTTCCTCTTTTTGATGAATTTGAAGTTGTTTCTGAGTCAGAAAAATATAATTGATCGTGAAGTGGGCAATTTTTATCTATTGATTCTTTTAGTTTGTAAAGTTCGTCTAAACTGTTGGTTTCTGATTCTGAAAATGCGTTTCGATTTTTTGAAAATCTTTTTCGTGTTATTTGTCTTTGTTTCGTTATTATTTTTCTTTTTAGTGTTTGTCGTTTTGTTCGAATGTATCCAACTGTTTGTGTATGAGGTGTGATTACAAGGTCGTATTTTTTGTTATCTATTTCACAATTGTGTAAAACGATTGTTTGTTTATTTCCTAGGTTTTTAAATGACATAAGGTTTAGGATGACGGATGCAAAAGGTTGTTAAATGATTTCTATTTTCCTAAACTGTTAGTTCTTACGATTTTTTGGTTAGCTTAACCTGGGTCTATTTGTTCAGGGTTGGAGAGAAAAGTATATCGATTCCGAAGAATGATTTTTTACTTTCTCGTGGCTAGTATAAGTTAAGGTGTTAACTTACTTAATCTTACTTAGGGGTAGTGATTGTGTTCAAGGGTTGGAGAATAGTAAATCGATCCACAAGGTTCAGGTATAATTAGAACGCGAGTAGTTCGTTAGATACTATTTTAAACTTACTAAGTCTAAGATTTATCCTGGGTCTGGTAAGAGGGGGGGTCAAGTGAAGGATGAATAACCGAAGTTCTTCACTGTTTATCCTAATTTGAATGATTAGTTTTGTTTAAAAATTTCTATTAGTCTTAGGTCTTTAGAAAGGGTTGGGTAGTGAATCGACGTTTGAGGTCGTTAGACACTAATTAAGTGGGTGGGGGAGAACAAAGTTGTTCTGTTTGATCCAAGGATAAGCCTTGATGATCAAATTTGAAATTTAATTAAGTAGAAAATGATTTAAGATCCAAGGATAAGCCTTGATGATCTGGTTTTAAAACTAATATTTAAGTTTTAATAAAATTTTAAATGTGTGTACAGGAAAGATTTAGTGTTTTGATGATATTAGTG
This sequence comes from Symsagittifera roscoffensis, assembly GCF_963678635.1. Lineage (NCBI taxonomy): Eukaryota > Metazoa > Xenacoelomorpha > Acoela > Convolutidae > Symsagittifera > Symsagittifera roscoffensis. The sequence goes on from NW_026970824.1 coordinate 32,786, forward strand.
GGTTTATGATTGCTGTTATGTTTTAGATGATGGAGCTGGAACAACAGGATGATTGATGATTACTAACCATTTATTGTCATGCTACTAATTTTTATTTTTATTTTTTAATAAATATTTTTCAAACATGTTTTGTATATTACTGCAGAGTTTTAGGAAAACGATCTTAGATCTTTTTATCAATCGTTATTGTATATTAATAATTTTGTTTAGCGCCTGAAATGATTTTGAAGATTAACTTCAAGGTTTTATGTTTGCAAATGAAAATCTAAATTCATTGCTAGTAGTATTCTAAATACAAAAGTTTGTGTTGGCTTTTGCCGAACTATCATATAACTATATGGTAAGTTTCTACTTTGTCGTATGTCGTCTCTGGTTCGAGGTCTTCTTCCAATTCCGGGTAGTTCTGTTATGGTTCGGAATATTGGCTCTGATCTATTGAGTCGTAGAGACATTTCGATTAAATTATTGTCGTATAACATTTTGTAAAAGTTTTTGTCTAATTTCTAATCTATTTTGGTTAATTCTAAGCTATTAAGGTCTTGTTCGAGACTTATGGTCGCACCAGATGAGTTAAGACTGGAGTGTATAACTCATAGAGTAATTTCGGATAGGGTACACCGTCTGCTCGTCACGCTATCTTATTTTCGGCCGGATAGATTCGTGCAACTTCTTAGTCTAATACCGATCCTAATCTTACTCTTATACTATCTAGTCTCAGGTTGTTTAACTAGTCTCTGCTAGGCTCAATAGATCTAGGGTATACTGGTTTATTGCGGCTGCTGAAGTGCTCGGGAGAGTCCAACTAATTTCTAAGTTAAATTCAAATCTCTCTGGTGCTGAAATTACAAGTAACTTCAGCACTTACAAATAAGTGGGTTGTTAGTTAGATGGATCATGATTGGTTAATATTAAATACTTTACATTGGTAAAATATCTAAATTATCCAATCATAAAATGTAGTTTAGATCAGGTTCCAAATGGTTTATTGAATGACTTATTGGTTGAATGATTAATTGACTATTCGATTGATCGGTCGATTGACAGACTAGCCAAAATCTTGAATATTTGCATGATAGATTTATTGGTTATAACAATGGTTGGTTGATTGGTTGGTTGATTGATTGATTGATTGAAGGATTGAATAAATGATTTGTTGATTGATTCATTGATTGATTGATTGATCGCTTGGTGGATCGATTGTATGGTTGAATGATCACTCGATTTCTTGGTCAATTGATTGGTTAGCTGGTTCCGTGGTTGTTTGATTGACTGGTTGATGATTTAGTAGTTTCATTGCTTAGTTGATTGATTGCTTGATTGGTTGATTGGAGTTTATTTGACTGATTTGTTTTTTGTTTGATTGCTTGATTCATTGATTGATTTATTGTATCATTGATTATTCGGTTGCTTGGTTGATTGCATGATTAGCTGATTCCTTGATTGTTTGATTGATTGATTGATTTTTTGGCCATTTCATTGATTGGTTGATTGATTGGTTCATTGATTGGTTGAAGGATCAGTTAGTCATTGGTTGATTGTTTCATTGCCTAATTGATTGCTTGATTGACAATTTGATTGATTGGTTGATTGATTGATTGTTTGCTTGATTGATCAATTATAGGATTGGTTAGTTGATTCATTAAGTGATTCGTTTATTAGTTCATTGTTCGCTTGAATGAGATAAAAAATATTTGAATTGAGTGATTTGTTGATTTACTAAATGCTTGACTACGCTGGTTGATTCATTGACTGATTGATTGACTTACTGGTTGAACGATTGATTGACTATTCGATTGATTAGTCGATTTATAGTTTTGCCGGTTCCCTGATTATTTGATTGGTTTACTTATTTGTTTATTGGCCGTTTCAATGTTTGTTGATTGGTTGGTTGAATGATTGGTTTTTTGATTAACTAATTAGTGAATTCGTTCCTTGATTGTTCAATTAAAAGATGTTTGTTTGATTGACTTAAGAATCGCTGGATTCAGGATTCAATAATAGTTTGATGAGTTGAGTGCATGGTTGATTGAATAAAAGCTTGATTGCGCTAGTTGGTTCTTTGAATGATTGACTTACTGATTGATTGATAATTTTATTGTTTGGTTGATTGAATATTCGCTTAATTTGAAGATTTATTGGTTATTTCAATGGTTGGTATATTGGTTGGTTGGTTGATTGATTGAAGGATTCAATAACTGATTTGTTGATTGTTTGATTGATTGATTGATTGATTGATTGATTGATTGATTGGTTGATTGATTGATCGCTTGGTGGATTGATTGTATGGTTGATTTTTTACTCGATTTCTTGGTCAATTTATTGGTTAGCTGGTTCCTTGGTTGTTTGGTCGACTGGTTGTTGATTTATTAGTTTTATTGTTTAATTGATTGGTTGCTTGATTGGTTGATTGGAGTTTTATTGACTGATTTGTTTGTTGTTTGATTGCTTGATTGATTGATTGGTTTACTGTATCATTGATCGATTATTCGGTTGGTTGGTTGATTGAATGATCAGCTGATTCCTTGATTGTTTGATTGATTGGTTGTTTGTTTGGTCGTTTCATCGATTGGTTGATTGATTGATTCAATGATTGGTTGAAGGATCAGTTAGCCCATTGGTTGATTGTTTCCTTGCCTAATTGATTGCTTGATTGACAATTTGGTTGATTGGTTGATTAATTGTTTGCTTGATTGATCAATTAAAGGATTGGGTAGTTGATTCATTAAGTGATTCGTTTATTGGTTCATTGTTCGCTTGAATGAGATAAAAAAAATATTTGAATTGAGTGATTTGTTGAATTACTAATTGCTTGACTGCGCAGGTATATTCATTGACTGATTGATTGACTTCATAGTTGAATGATTGATTGATTAATAGATTGATTGGTCGATTTAAAGTTTTGACGGTTCCCTGATGGTTTGATTGATTTATTTGTTTATTTATTGGCCGTTTCAAGTATTTTTGATTGGTTGGTTGATCGATTGATTGAAGGTTTCAATAACTGATTCTGAGTTGGTACAAATACATGAGCAAGAGTTAACGTAATTGTGATTGCTCGATTGGCTCCAAAATCTACCTGCATATCCAAAGGAGACTATCCTGACGATTCTGGATGTCGATCAGTCCAGAATCAAACACATCAGTCACGACAACACTGAGTCGAAACCAACCTCAGTCTGCTCGATGCTGGGTGATCGACAGGGACGTCGATTGATGTTTTTGTCCGAGGAGTCGGGGTGGGACTCACCTTCACCGAAAAACTTATGATCAAAAAAATAAACGGATATGGACGGATTTTTGAGTCATAAGATTATTATTTTTGAGTCATACTACTTAAGATTGATTATTCGGTTGATTGAATGATTGAACGGTTCCTTGACTGTTTGATAGACTGATTGAGTTTTTGGCAATGGTATTGATTGGTTCATTGATTGTTTGATTAACTGGTTGAAAGATCAATCAACTGATTGGTTGATTGTTTCATTGTTTGATTGATAGCTTGATTGACAATTTGATGGATTGGTTGATTGATTTTTTGCTTGGCTGATCAATTAAAGAATTGGTTATTTGGTTTATTAAATTTTTCATTGAATGGTTCATTGTTCGCTTGATTCAATCATAATTTGACTATTTGAGTGATTGATTCAATCATTAATTACTTGACTGCGCTGGTTGAGTCATTGATTTATTGATTGACTTATTGGTTGAATGATTAATTGATTATTCGATTGATCGGTCGTTTGACAGACTAGCCAAAATCTTGCATATTTGGATGCTAGATTTATTGGTTATTTCAATGGTTGGTTGATTGGTTGGTTGATTGATTGATTGATTGATTGATAGATTGATTGATTGATTGATTGATTGATTGATCGCTTGGTGGATTGATTGTATGGTTGATTGATCACTCGATTTCTTGGTCAATTGATTGATTAGGTGGTTCCATGGTTGTTTGATTGACTGATTGATGATTTAGTAGATTCATTGCTCAGTTGATTGATTGCTTGATTTGGAGTTTAATTGACTGATTTGTTTAGTGTTTGATTGCTTGATTGATTGATTGGTTTATTGTATCATTAATTATTCGGTTGATTGTTTGATTGAATGATTAGCTGATTCCTTGATTGTTTGATTGATTGATTGATTGATTTTTGGTCGATTCATTGATTGGTTGATTGATTGGTTCATTGATTGGTTGAAGGATCAGTTAGCCATTGGTTGATTGTTTCCTTACCTAATTGATTGCTTGACTGACAATTTGATTGATTGGTTCATTGATTGTTTGATTGGCTGGTTGAAAGATCAATTACCTGACTGGTTGATTGTTTCATTGCTTGATTGATTGCTTGATTGACAATTTGATGGATTGGTTGATTGATTGATATTTTAAAGATTTGGTTATTTGATTCATTGAATTTTTCATTGAATGGTTCATTGTTCGCTTGATTCAATCATACTTTGACAAATTGAGTGATTGATTCATTCATTAGTTACTTGAATGTGCTGGTTGAGTCAATGGTTTATTGAATGACTTATTGGTTGATTGATTAATTGACTATTCGATTGATCGGTCGATTGACAGACTAGCCAAAATCTTGAATATTTGCATGATAGATTTATTGGATATAACAATGGTTGGTTGATTGGTTGGTTCATTGATTGATTGATTGAAGGATTGAATAAATGATTTGTTGATTGATCCATTGATTGATTGATTGATCGCTTAGTGGATCGATTGTATGGTTGATTGATCACTCGATTTCTTGGTCAATTGATTGGTTAGCTGGTTCCGTGGTTGTTTGATCGACTGGTTGATGATTTAGTAGTTTCATTGCTTAGTTGATTGATTGCTTGATTGGTTGATTGGAGTTTATTTGACTGATTTGTTTTTTGTTTGATTGCTTGATTGATTGATTGAATTATTGTATCATTGATTATTCGGTTGCTTGGTTGATTGCATGATTAGCTGATTCCTTGATTGTTTGATTGATTGATTGTTTTTTTGGCCATTTCATTGATTGGTTGATTGATTGGTTCATTGATTGGTTGAAGGATCAGTTAGCCATTGGTTGATTGTTTCCTTACCTAATTGATTGCTTGACTGACAATTTGATTGATTGGTTCATTGATTGTTTGATTGGCTGGTTGAAAGATCAATTACCTGACTGGTTGATTGTTTCATTGCTTGATTGATTGCTTGATCGACAATTTGATGGATTGGTTGATTGATTGATATTTTAAAGAATTGGTTATTTGATTCATTGAATTTTTCATTGAATGGTTCATTGTTCGCTTGATTCAATCATACTTTGACAAATTGAGTGATTGATTCATTCATTAATTACTTGAATATTCTGGTTGAGTCAATGGTTTTTTGAATGACTTATTGGTTGAATGATTAATTGACTATTCGATTGATCGGTCGATTGACAGACTAGCCAAAATCTTGAATATTTGCATGATAGATTTATTGGTTATAACAATGGTTGGTTGATTGGTTGGTTGATTGATTGATTGATTGAAGGATTGAATAAATGATTTGTTGATTGATTCATTGATTGATTGATTGATCGCTTGGTGGATCGATTGTATGGTTGATTGATCACTCGATTTCTTGGTCAATTGATTGGTTAGCTGGTTCCGTGGTTGTTTGATTGACTGGTTGATGATTTAGTAGTTTCATTGCTTAGTTGATTGATTGCTTGATTGGTTGATTGGAGTTTATTTGACTGATTTGTTTTTTGTTTGATTGCTTGATTGATTGATTGATTTATTGTATCATTGATTATTCGGTTGCTTGGTTGATTACATGATTAGCTGATTCCTTGATTGTTTGATTGATTGATTGATTTTTTGGCCATTTCATTGATTGGTTGATTGATTGGTTCATTGATTGGTTGAAGGATCAGTTAGTCATTGGTTGATTGTTTCATTGCCTAATTGATTGCTTGATTGACAATTTGATTGATTGGTTGATTGATTGATTGTTTGCTTGATTGATCAATTATAGGATTGGTTAGTTGATTCATTAAGTGATTCGTTTATTAGTTCATTGTTCGCTTGAATGAGATAAAAAATATTTGAATTGAGTGATTTGTTGATTTACTAAATGCTTGACTACGCTGGTTGATTCTTTGACTGATTGATTGACTTATTAAATGAATGATTGATTGAGTAATCAATTGACTGGTCGATTTAAAATTTTGCCGGTTCCCTGATTATTTGATTTATTTATTTATTTATTTATTGGCCGTTCCAAGTATTTTTGTTTCGTTGGTTGATTGATTGATTGAAGGGTTCAATAACTGATTGGTTGAGTATTTGATTGCTTGATTGATTGATAGATTGATTGATTGATTGATTGCTTGACTGATTGAAAATTCGACTGATAATTAGAATGAATGATACGCTAATTCCTTAATTATTTGATGGATTAATTGACTATTTGGTCGTTTCCTTGATTGGTTGATTTATTGGTTGATTGATTGGTTTAAGGATTCAATAACCGATTGTTGATTGTTTGGTTGCTCGATTGGTTTTTTGATTAACTAATTAGTGAATTCGTTCCTTGATTGTTCAATTAAAAGATGTTTGTTTGATTGACTTAAGAATCGCTGGATTCAGGATTCAATAATAGTTTGATGAGTTGAGTGCATGGTTGATTGAATAAAAGCTTGATTGCGCTAGTTGGTTCTTTGAATGATTGACTTACTGATTGATTGATAATTTTATTGTTTGGTTGATTGAATATTCGCTTAATTTGAAGATTTATTGGTTATTTCAATGGTTGGTATATTGGTTGGTTGGTTGATTGATTGAAGGATTCAATAACTGATTTGTTGATTGTTTGATTGATTGATTGATTGATTGATTGATTGATTGATTGATTGGTTGATTGATTGATCGCTTGGTGGATTGATTGTATGGTTGATTTTTTACTCGATTTCTTGGTCAATTTATTGGTTAGCTGGTTCCTTGGTTGTTTGGTCGACTGGTTGTTGATTTATTAGTTTTATTGTTTAATTGATTGGTTGCTTGATTGGTTGATTAGAGTTTTATTGACTGATTTGTTTGTTGTTTGATTGCTTGATTGATTGATTGGTTTACTGTATCATTGATCGATTATTCGGTTGTTTGGTTGATTGAATGATCAGCTGATTCCTTGATTGTTTGATTGATTGGTTGTTTGTTTGGTCGTTTCATCGATTGGTTGATTGATTGGTTCAATGATTGGTTGAAGGATCAGTTAGCCCATTGGTTGATTGTTTCCTTGCCTAATTGATTGCTTGATTGACAATTTGGTTGATTGGTTGATTACTTGTTTGCTTGATTGATCAATTAAAGGATTGGGTAGTTGATTCATTAAGTGATTCGTTTATTGGTTCATTGTTCGCTTGAATGAGATAAAAAAAATATTTGAATTGAGTGATTTGTTGAATTACTAATTGCTTGACTGCGCAGGTATATTCATTGACTGATTGATTGACTTCATAGTTGAATGATTGATTGATTAATAGATTGATTGGTCGATTCAAAGTTTTGACGGTTCCCTGATGGTTTGATTGATTTATTTGTTTATTTATTGGCCGTTTCAAGTATTTTTGATTGGTTGGTTGATCGATTGATTGAAGGTTTCAATAACTGATTGTTTGATTATTGTATTGCTTGATTGATTGATAGATTGATTGATTGATTGTCTGACTAATTGAAAATTCGACAGATAATTAAAATGAATGACAAGCTAGTTCCTTGATTATTTGATGGATTAATTGGTTAATTGGTCGTTTCCTTGATTGGTTGGTTGATTGGCTGTTTGATTGGTTGAATGATTCAATAACCGATTGTTTGATTGTTTGATTGCTCGATTGGTTTTTTAATTTACTAATTGATGAATTCGTTCCTTGATTGTTCAATTGAAAGATGTTTGGTTGATTGATTTAAGGATCGCTGGATTCAGGTTTCAATATTAGTTTGATGAGTTGAGTGCATGGTTGATTGATTAAAAGCTTGATTGCGCTAGTTGGTTCTTTGATTGATTGACTGAATTATTGATTGATTACTTTGTTGTTTGATTGATTGAATATTCGATTAATTTGAATGATTTTTTGTTCGTTTCCTTCATTGGTAATTCGACGAATCGATTGATTGGTTGGTTTCTTGGTTGATTGATTGATGGTTTGATCGACTGGTTGATGATTTAGTAGTTTCATTGCTTAGTTGATTGATTGCTTGATTGATTGATTGGAGTTTAATGGACTGATTTGTTGATTGTTTGATTGCTTGATTGATTGATTGGTTTATTGTATCATTGATTATTCGGTTGATTGGTTGATTGAATGATTAGCGGATTCCTTGATTGTTTGATTGATTGATATATTTTTTGGCCATTTCATTGATTGGTTAATTGATTGGTTCATTGATTGGTTGAAGGTTCAGTTAGCCATTGGCTGATTGTTGCATTGCCTAATTAGTGGCTTGATTGATAATTTGATTGATTTGCTGATTGATTGTTTGCTTGATTGATCAATTAAAGGATTGGTTAGTTGATTCATTAAGTGATTCCTTTTTGGATTCGCTTGAATGATATAAAATAATTGAATTGAGTGATTTGTTGAATTACTAATTGCTTGACTGCGCTGGTTGATTCATTGACTGATTGATTGACTTACTGGTTGAACGATTGATTGACTATTCGATTGATTAGTCGATTTATAGTTTTGCCGGTTCCCTGATTATTTGATTGGTTTATTTATTTGTTTATTGGCCGTTTCAATGTTTGTTGATTGGTTGGTTGAATGATTGATTGAAGGATTCAATAAATGATTTGTTGATTGATTCATCGATTGATTGATTGATAGATTGATTGATTGATTGATCGCTTGGTGGATCGATTGTATGGTTGATTGATCACTCGATTTCTTGGTCAATTGATTGGTTAGCTGGTTCCGTGGTTGTTTGATCGACTGGTTGATGATTTAGTAGTTTCATTGCTTAGTTGATTGATTGCTTGATTGGTTGATTGGTTTATTGTATCATTGATTGTTCGGTTGATTGGTTGATTGATTAATTAGCTGATTCCTTGATTATTTGATTGATTGATTGATTTTTCGGCAATTTCATTGATTGGTTGATTGATTGGTTCATTGATTGGTTGAAGGATCAGTTAGCCGTTGGTTGATTGTTTCATTGCCCAATTGGTTGCTTGATTGACAATTTGATTGATTTGTTGATTGATTGTTTGCTTGATTGATCAATTAAAAGATTGGTTAGTTGATTCATTAAGTGATTCCTTTTTTGGTTCGCTTGAATGATATAAAATAATTGAATTGAGTGATTTGCTGAATTACTAATTGCTTGACTGCGCTGGTTGATTCATTGACTGATTGATTGACTTACTGGTTGAACGATTGATGGACTATTCGGTTGATTAGTCGAGTTATAGTTTTGCCGGTTCCCTGATTATTTGATTGGTTTATTTATTTGTTTATTGGCCGTTTCAATGTTTGTTGATTGGTTGGTTGAATGATTGATTGAAGGGTTCAATAACCGATTGTTTGATTGTTTGATTGTTTGATTGGTTTTTTGATTTACTAATTGGTGAATTCGTTCCTTGATTGTTCAATTAAAAGATGTTCAGTTGATTGATTTAAGAATCGCTGGATTCAGGATTCAAAAATAGTTTGATTAGTTGAGTACATGAATGATTGAGAAAAAGCTTGATTGCGCTAGTTGGTTCTTTGATTGATTAACTGACTGATTGAGTGATTAATTTATTGTTTCGTTGGTTGAACATTCAATTAATTTGAATGATTTATTGTTCGTTTCCTTCATTGGTAATTTTACGAATCCAGTGATTGGTTGGTTGATTGGTTGAGTGGTTGATTGATTGATCGACCAGTTGATTGATTGATCGATTGATTGATTGATTGATTGACTATTTGAATTGATTGATTTGATTGCTTGATTGATTGATTGATTGATTGGTTGGTTGCTTGATATACAGTTTAGTATCTCGGTTGATTGTTTGTTTAATCAGATAGGGAATTTTTTGGTTATTTGGTTAATTAATTGCTTGATTGATTTTTTGTCGCTTCAATATATGATTGTTTGACAAAGAAATTGATTGATTGATAAGTTGCGTTGTTTACTGATTGATTGTATGGTGGGTTGGCTGGTTGATTGATTAATTACTTGAATGGGTGATTGATTGATTGAGTGAGTGAGTGTATGGTTGAAAAATTGTTTGGTTGATTTATCGAGAGTGAATGATTAGCTGAATCAGTAGTATAGTAAAAGTGGCTAGAAAAAGTCCACTTTTAACCCCCCTTTTTTCGGTGTGCCGTTGCACTGACCAATTTTAAACCCCAAAGGGGTTAAAGCTCCTACTTTTTTGGGCACACATGTTTTAAGCAAAAATTAATGAAGCAGTTGAAAACTTATTTGCAATTTTTATGGAAAGCTGTTATTCAAATTAGAGATTCAAATTCAATTGGGAAAGACTGAAAAAAAACTAAGACAAGTTATGGAAAGAAATTTGCTTGATTTCGGGGTTATAATTTGAGCATCCAAATTTTTTGCTTTTTCGTTAAAAAAATATACAATTGAATAACTTTTCAACTTGATACTACAATCTAGTCAATTGTTCTCAGTATCGTGCAAATAAGTTCAAATTGGTTTTGGCTACAGCTCCCTATGCAAAACATTGAAGCGCTATCAGCTATTGTCATTTAATAACCCTCTGCTCAACAAAATAAATTTTGAGTTTTTAAAAATAAATCAGATCTTCGAATGTTTTTCCATGATCACGCTTTTGCCTCTCAAAACACTGGGGCTTTTGATCAAAATATTTGATTACTCATCGACAACTAATTGTGTCATTAAGAGTTCAAACTTTTTTCAATATATGTTTGAAGTGATCGAAGCTTTCATTTTCATGTTCTGATCACTAGCAGGATCAAAACAGTTAGCATCATGATATGTCTTCTCATTTTTGCATCGATATTTGTCTTCTCTATTAACAAGATTTGTCTTCAAAAAACCGTTAGTTGTTTGGAATTGTTAGATAAAAATCAAGCCTTATCATCAACACTCCACCTCAATACTCGGATTCAGTCAGGATGATAGCTGCTTTGAACTAAACAATGCTTGAGGAATTAAAGTTTTGAGCCTCAATGCAGAAAGACTTGCTATTTGTTTCAAAAACAAAAGGCGTAAGCATTTTGAGCTATTTCATAAAAAGCTCTATCGACTAAATAAATCGTGAATATGAAAAAGTGGCGCTGACTGTTTATCTGATTACACAATTGCTGATTACTAGTTTGATTCAATGTTATGAGTTTTAAAAAAAATCCATTGTAAGTTTATTTTTTAAAGATTGATCAATCATCCTTCAAATATACTGTACCAGTCATTTAATATAATAATAATTTGGTTATCGTAATCTTTATCTCTATGAGCAACAGTTCATCAAACACTTTGGATTCCACGCTGTCTTATATTTGACATGTTGCTTGCTGCTTCCATCGACAAATTTTTGTGAAAACTTGAAAACTGATCTTTTTGTTACAATTTTAAAACATTTTTCAGAATCATTGACTGCAGATACTGCATATGCCACTTTTTCGAATTGAATTGTTCAAAATAAGGATACCTGGGAGATCAATTATTTCCAGAAATTTTTTTTCGAAAAAACCATCAAATTGTTTTTTGCGAAACAAGAAAATGGAAAAAAACTATCATTATAGTATCTGGTTGATCATACTAGAATATTCGAGAATCTTTGAACGGAAGATAAGAAAGATTTGGATTGAGTTACTTATATACTTTTACATAAAATAAAATTATCGATTTTAACTAAACCCAAACATACATACCCCACGAAACATATAATGCTGGATACTTGTATAAACAAAAAACATAAATACATTTTCATTAGTTGCAAACTGAAATGCATACTTACAAAATAAAGTTATACGTATTTTATTACATACATATGTTTATTCATACACATTTAAATTTTTTTAAAGGGTTATTCATACAAATTCACATACAAAAACGATAACGATTACATAGACACTTACTGAATACAAACATACATACATGTAAACATACGCACAAAATTACATAAATACATACTTACATACATGCATACATAGATAGATACATATGTACTTACATATATACATACAAATATAAAATTAGTTTGAGACATTCATACAACCATACATACAAAATTACATAGATATATGCAAAAAAAACTTCCATACATACAAACATTCAAAAAAGAAGTCTTAGATAAAGGCATGAATAGTCTTATACATAAGAAGAATGCAAATAAACTACCATACATACATAAGGTTTACGAACTTGCTTACATTCTTTTTTAATCTTGCAAGTATACGAAAAGTTTTGCTTACACACATGCAAAAGTTTTAACTATTAATTCTACTGACCTCTGAAATACAACCACATGTAAACACACAAACCAGCTTACATTCACTTCACAATCTCAAGACAATATTTACACACATTCAGACAAAAAGAATCACGCATTACAGACTGGCATTCATATAATCTTATAAACGTGCCTTTCATACTCATATACGAATATGCATAAATACAAGCCCAAAAACAGACATGGATTGTCCTTTACAAGCATGCAACTGCTCAAGTGTACACATTTTCCTTTTAAACAGACATAAAACTTCAATCATAAATTTGCACAACTTACAAACAAGCAATTTTTAAATGACTTTAAACTGAAAAACAAACATTGATACAAACTAATTGCTGGTAGTTATTCACTCAATCAAGCGGACATGCAGTCCAGATTTTTTTTTTACATAGAAACTTACAAAATTACATAACTTCTAAATTATTAAATGAATACACACAAATAGTATGTAGATACATGATTAATTGCTTTTATACATAGATACATACAGTTTACATAAATACACATATGGAAAGCCTTTGTGCGTACATATATACTATACATATAGTATCTAGGCAAAATTTCAAAAAAAAACTAGAAACATTAATAAAAATCAAGTTGGGTTATAGTTATTCTTCTAGTTACAATTGTTTTGGTTTACAAGCGCATAAGAAAAAAATTGTAATCCTTAAAAACACATCAACTTGCATACATACACGCATACACAAAAGATATCTACTTGCGTTCGTTTATAGATAAATACAATTATTCACCTAAAAATATAATCATTACGTTTTGCGTATGAAAATATTCAAATACAGTCAGACCTACATAGAAAATTTGATTTTTACAATGCAAATGTCGCAAGCAGAGATTTGCAAAGAATTGCCAGATTTCAGCCAAGTCATCTACACAATTTAGCCATTTTTTCATCTTTGAAGAAATAAAAAACTGTGATAAACAATTTTGTAAAATGTCTGTTGATCTCCCAAACTAATTTTCCAACGGTATCAAACTTCAAATCAAAATTGACCACTGAGTCATGAAAATCATTTTGAGTGGTCAGAAGAAAAAACCAAGGCTTACTTACTTGCATAGGACGGGAAAATTTCAAAACAAACTGTTGAAAGTTTTTATTGGACGGTCCGAATTAAGTCTTTTGACATATCAAAAACTGCTCTCAAGTATTTTTTTTTTAATTTTTACAGAAATTTTTAGACGGTGGAATTTTTGGTTCGAAACAAAACTTTTAATTTACGAAATTACGATATACGAAATTACGATAAATTACGATAAAAATTTCAAATTTAGATTACAAATCTTGAAACAAAGCCATTGTTTTGAGATTGGTAATCTTTGTTTAAAAACTTTGTTTTTTGATTCATTTGTTGGTTCTGTAGTTTGATATATATTCAGTTGAACATTAGGCTGCAGGTTTAACCGTAGACCAAGTAATATTGACTAGAGTTGCACATTATGTTGTTTTCTCGCTAAACCATCGAAAGTTTTGTTGTTCAAAAAAACTTATTCAGTTCTGAAAAAGATATTTAACACATAATCAATTGTTCTTTTTTCACTTATTTATCTTTTTCCACCGTATTTAGGCAATATCGATCTTTTGAGCTATAGTATCTTAGAAAAAAAGCTTTTATCTATGATAAAACTAACGGTAAAAGGCATGTTTTAGAGAAAACAAAAAATGTTCTAAGCTGATGTTCAACTCATTTTTTCAGTAATATAGATATTTTCCAATAAATTTTAAAATTGCGCAAAAAAAAACAACCAAATCTCCTTTTGTGTTTGTGAATTTTCTAGAACAATCATTTTTCAGACATGAATCTGAATGAAACACAAAGCTTTTATAGTTTCAAAGAAAAAAGGCCAAAAGAGTTTTTTTTGTTTTTTCTTTTTTATTTAGATTACAAACCAAACAGCTGAACATTAATGAATTCAACCTAACTATTTGAACAAAGCCGCACAAAACAGAAAAAAGACTGAAAAATTTTCATATTGAAGCCACGTATAACAGATATTGATGCGTTCGGATCCTTTTTTCTTGTTTTTGCGAGCAACTGGCGTTTACATTTGACTAAAATTGGTTGTTTACTGACTGCACCAAGGGCTCCTTGTTGGACTGATTTCTGCAACGAGAGTAATAACGTGAAGCTGGAGGCTCCATTTCCAGTCCGACTGGGGCCTCCCGACTTCCTGGGAAGATCCAAGTTGATTCTACGAAAGAGCAATGCACTCATAAGGAGATCAGTAAATCTAGATCTTTGATTAGCATAACTTTGGCCATTTGCGCTGAGTTGATGATATAAACTCTGAAGATCAAAAATTCATCATTTCTGATGGCATTTTAAACCATAATTTTACAAAATTTAAATGGAAAAAGATTACTTAAATGGAAAATATGTGATTTAGCGTGATCGAATTATCATTATTTGATTTTAATTGTTGTCTATTAAGGAGAGAAAATCTCTGTGAGCAGTCTTGTCAAATATAGCACGTTCTTGAGCGGAATCTGTCAAAGCCTACTCATACATTTTTTTTAAAGTTTTGCGGTAACGGAGAGCAACCACTGAATAGAAACGAGTCAATTTATGAATCAAATGATGAAAGCACGTGCCTGCAGAGGCATGGTTATTGCGCTGAAAACAGAACAAGTCTTATTATGAATTGAAAATGAAATAGCTCATAAATGCTTTAATTTGTAGAATCAATACCACAACTTGTCTAACTTTTGATAGTATTTTACCGACTCTTCTTCTGTTCTTCAAATTGAACAGTTTTGGAAAAGTAATCAAACACAGCATAGTTTTGGGCTCACATTCATTTCTTGTATTCAGCGGCTACTCTAAAACGAAAACAAAAACTTCCACATGTTAGATTGAGATTTATGATTGGGTCTAGATATCAGTCCACAACCAGAAAGATTTTCAAAGAGAAACCCTTTACGTTTCAACCTGATTTAGACTTACTGGAATTTGTTAATCTGCTGGGAATTTTTTTTCCAATTTGGCTTCGCTGTGTGAGGTCTATCACTGACTGATAAGCGAATGGTTCAAATAAACTAAAATTTATTTATATATGCCCGTGTTTAGTTTTTTGACGCGTAGTTATCGGTATGTGTTATATAATTAATTGTTATTTTTTTGTATATATGTTCAGAAGTGTAACAAAAGCTAAAAGTAAAGCCACAAATCAAACTCAATGTAGTTTTTAACTCCAGATTAGTCAAGAACTTCTGAAACAATTTACTAGGTGTCGTATCTGTACTATGTTCAACCAGATACCACAAAGTAATATAATTATGTCCAAATTGCATGTATTGCTTGTTCGATATTTATATGTATTACAGTTTGATTGTATTGGAAATGTTTTATCAGAAAAGATGAAAAAGCATGTTGTTCTAAAAAGTTTTTGAATCAATTTAGGATAAGTAATTATTATTGAAAAAAAATTCGATGTCAAAATCAAACCAAATTCTTCTCTCTACTTCTCTTCATTATTCTAGATTGTTTAACCGAATGCTAAATGGGTTCGGATTATCAATCAGGTTTAGGTACGTAAGATTAGTGCATGTAGATAGGTATTGTAATCAATTTCAAATTGTTAATGCAAGCACGACTAATGTCTACTTTGTATGTTTGTGGTTGTATATATTTGTATATAGTTTTTCATATGTATAAATTCACTTATATGATCGAAACTATGCCATGAGAAGTGCCATTTTAAGTAGAAAAACAATTCATCTCAAGTTTTTTTGCTGCTCTTGATTTCTGAATAGTTCCCCACATACTAAAAATTTACCAGACTCTACATTAAAACGTATTTCTATGCCTACATAGACCTATAGTGTGTGAAAAGGTTCAACAAAACTAATCATTCATTTCTTAACCTAACTAACTAAATATGTGCAATTTTAATTAGTAATAAAGCTAAACACTAATATAATATAAAATTTTGTTTCAGATTTTTAAATAATTCTCACTAGGTATTTCGTATGTAGTGTGAAAAAACAAGTGTTTATTTGTATATGAAGTATTCGGTATGTAAGTGTTCAAGTTTGTATGATTTTTGCTTTTCAATTTCGGGCTTAAGTCTGCATGGGTTTATTTATCTTTGTATAAATATAAAATCTCAAAATGATTTTGACTTAAGCACTGTTTTGTCATGAAAATTCTTGTTTGTGTCACTTCAACGTAATTTTTCAATGTACAAAAACATGTACAATTCATAAATACATGCATCTATTGTTTCTCGTTTGAAAATATTGATGCTGTGAATGAGTGTTTTCAAAATAAAGATTACTTTGTTTGTTTATTTGCTTAAATTTTTGTTTATGAACGCCTGTAAAAGAATCCTACCCTATGTTGATAATCTTGCAACACGTTCTTCTTACTGTTGTTGTCAATATCAGTTTTGTACGTCTGTATGGGTTTATTTATCTTTGTATAAAGAAAAAAACTCAAAATGAACTTGACTTAAGCCCTGTTTTGTCATGAAAAATCTTATTTTTTGTCACGTCAGCGTAATTTTAGCTGTACAAAATTCTACAATTTATATATAGGTGCTTCTATTTTTTGTTTGAGATGAATGATGCTCTGAAAATTGTTTTAATCGTTTATTTGTTTAAGTTTTTGTTCAGGAAATCCTGTAAAGGAATCCTACACTATATTGATAATCTTGCAACACGTTGATCTTACTGTTGTTGTCAATATCATTTTTGCTTAAAATTTATCTGTAAAACAGCGCTAGAACTTATATACATGCCCTTCATTAGCAGGTTTTAAATTTTTTTTCAGTGTGCCTTAGTTTTGTTGATCTTTGATAAATCAGATGATTGCACATTTCGCTCAGAATGCACACATAAGCTGCTGTTGATCGCTTGAATGCAATCAATGTTCGTGAAGTTTTGCCACACAAATTTTCAAGAAATTGTACCCAATTATATATCTATCAAATTAGTATTTTTCTAAATTCGCTAGATGATCCTTAAATTTTTCTGTTCCAATCTTGTCCTAGCCCTTTTCGGTAAAACAGTGATTGTTTTGTTCGGTTGATAGTTAAGCCATACCGACTACACCATTGAGAAGCGTTGCCTGTCGCTACACTCCTCTTACTGGTGTATTCGGTATGGCTTAACTATCATCCCAACAATAAAAACACGATAAAAATTTTCTTTTAAAAACACTCATTCAAAGCCTGATTCATCTCAAATGAAAAAAAAAATAGATGCACGTATTTATGAAAAGACATGTATATGTACATCTAAAAATTGTGTTGACGTGACACAAACAAGATTTTTCATGACAAAACACTGCTTAAGTCAAGTTCATTTTGAGTTTTTTAATTTATACAAAGACAAATAAACCCATACAGACGTGCAAAAACGATATTGGCAACAACAATAAGACCAATGTGCAGCACGATTATCAAAATAGAGTAGTTTTCGTTTACAGGGGTTCATAAACAAAAACTTAAACATATAAGCAAACAAACAAAATTTCTTTTAAAAACACTCATTCACAGCGTTATTCATCTCAAGTAAAAAAAATGCACGCACTTATCAATTGTACATGTGTTAGTATATTTTAAAATTACTTTGACGTGACCCAAACAAGACTCTTGATGACAAAACAGGGCTTAAATTAAGTTCATCTCGAGTTTTTTTATTTATACAAAGATAAACTAGCCCACACAGAGGTGCAAAATTGATATTGACAACAACAGTAAGAACAATGTGTTGCAAGTTTATAAACATAGAGAAGGATTCTTTTACATGCGTTCATAAGCAAAAACTTGAACAAATCAACAAACAAAAAGTACTTTGTTTTGAAAACACTCATTCACAGCAGCATTCATCTCAAACGAAAAAAATACAAGCACGTATTGATGAAGTGTACATGCTTTTGTAAACTTAAAAACTACGTTGACGTGTTGATTAGTTAGCTTACGAAATGAATGATTACTTTTGGTGAATCAAATCAGACACTATAGGTCTATGCAGGCATAGAAAATATTTTAATGTAGTATCTGGTAAATTTTTAGTATGTGGTGAACTATTCAGAAATCAAGAGCAGCAAAAAAACTTGAGATGAATTGTTTTTCCACTTATATTGGCACTTCAGATGACATAGTTTCGATCACATAAGTGAATTTGTACATACAAAGTAAGTACAATGTAAACATTAGTCGTGCTTGCATTTACAAATAAAAGTTGATTACAACGCCTATCTACATGCACTAATTTTACGTATCCAAACTTGATTGATAATCTGTACCCATTTAACTTACGGTGAAACAATCTGGAATAATGAAGAGAAATAAAAAAGAAGAATTTGGATCGATTTCGACATCGAATTTTTTTTCCAATCACAATTATTTATCCTAAATTGATTCGAAAATTTTTTAGAACAACATTCTTGTACATCTTTTCTGATATAAAATTTCCAATACCAGCAAACTGTATATCATGTAAAATCTAACATGCAATGCACACAGTTTACACATAATTATATCATTTTGTAGTATCTGGTTGACCATAGTACAGATACAACACCTAGTAAAATGTTCTAGAAGATCTTGACTAATCTGGAATTAAGGCTAAATTGAGTTTGATTTGTGGCTTTATTGTTAGCTATTGTTACACTTCTGAACATATATACATATAAATTAATAATTACACATACCAATAAACACACTTGAATACTAAACACGGGCATATTTTTATAATTTCCAGTTTATTCGAACCATCTGCTTGTCAGTCAGTGATAGACCTCACACAGCGTAGCCAAATTGGATAAGTTTCCCAGCAGATTAACAAATTCCGGTAAGTCTAAACCAATGTTTTTTTTTGATAGTCTTTCTAGTTGTGGACTGACTTCTATACCCAATCTTAAATCTCAACCAAACATGTGGAGTTTTAGGTGTTCAATTTACATTAGCCGCTGAATACAAGATGTGAATGTGAGCCCAGAACTGTGATGTGTTTCATTACTTGTCCAAAACTGTTCAATTTGAAGAACAGAAGGAGAGTCGATAAAATTACTATCAAAAGTTAGAAAAGATGTGGTCTTGATTATACAAAACAAAGCATTTATCAGCGATTTCATTTCCAATTCATGATAAGACTTGTTCTCTTTTGAGCGCAGCAACAATGCCTCTGCAGGCACGTGTTTTCATCATTTGATTCATAATTTACCCGTTTCAATTGAATTTTTGCTCTCCGTTACCGCAAAATTTAAAAAAAATTTATGTGTAAGTTTTGAATGCTTCCGCTCAAGAACGTACTACAGCCAAAGCAAATAGCCAAAGGTATGCTAATCAAAGATCTAGATTTACTCATCTCCTAATGAGTGCTTTCCTTTTCGTAGAATCAACTTGAATCTTCCTAGGAAGTCGAGAGGCCCAAGTTGGCCTGGAAATGGAGCCACCAGCTTCACCATGTTATTCTCGTTGCAGAAATCAGTCTAACAGTGAGCCCTTGGTGCAGTCGGCAGTTAAACGATATTAGCAAATTGTAAACGCCAGTTGCTCGCAAAAACAAGAAAAAGGATCGGAACACATCAATCTCTGTTATAGGTGGTGTCAATATGAAAAAATTTCAGTCTATTTTCTGTTATGTGCTGCTTTGTTCAAATAGTTGAGTTGAATTCATTAATGTTTAGCTGTTCAATTTGTAATCTAATTTAAATAAATTAAAAAGAACAAATTTATTTTTCTCTTATTTTTTAAAATTATGAAAATTTTGCATCTGAAAAATGGTCGTTCTAGAAAGCTCAAAATCACAGAAGAAGATTGGCTAGTTTAATTTGCACAAATTCAGAGTTTTTTGAAAAAAAATCTTTTTTTACTGAAAAACTGAGTTGAGCATCAGCTTAGAACAACTTTTGTTTTCTCCAAAACATATCTTTTACCGTTAGTTTTATCATAGTTAAAAGAATATTTTTTAAAATACTATAGCTCAAACAATCAATATTGCATAAATACGGGGGAAAGATAAATATGGGAAAAAAGAACAGTTGAACCTGTGTTTAATAGCTTTTTCAGAACTAAATATATTTCTTCAAACAACAAAAACTTTTGATTTTTTAGCGAGAAAACAACATAATGTGCAACTCTAGGCAATTTAACTTGGTCTTACTGTTGTTGTCAATATCATTTTTGCTTAAAATTTATCTGTAAAACAGCGCTAGAACTTATATACATGCCCTTCATTAGCAGGTTTTAAATTTTTTTCAGTGTGCCTTAGTTTTGTTGATCTTTGATAAATCAGATGATTGCACATTTCGCTCAGAATGCACACATAAGCTGCTGTTGATCGCTTGAATGCAATCAATGTTCGTGAAGTTTTGCCACATAAACTTTCAAGAAATTGTACCCAATTATATATCTATCAAATTAGTATTTTTCTAAATTCGCTAGATGATCCTTAAATTTTTCTGTTCCAATCTTGTCCTAGCCCTTTTCGGTAAAACAGTGATTGTTTTGTTCGGATGATAGTTAAGCCATACCGACTACACCATTGAGAAGCGTTGCCTGTCGCTACACTCCTCTTACTGGTGTATTCGGTATGGCTTACCTATCATCCCAACAATAAAAACAACATAAAATTTTTCTTTTAAAAACACTCATTCAAAGCCTTATTCATCTCAAATGAAAAAAAAATAGATGCACGTTTTTATGAAAATACATGTATATGTACATCTAAAAATTGTGTTGACGTGATACAAACAAGATTTTTCATGACAAAACACTGCTTAAGTCAAGTTCATTTTGAGTTTTTTTATTTATACAAAGACAAATAAACCCATACAGACGTGCAAAAACGATATTGGCAACAACAATAAGACCAATGTGCAGCGCGATTATCAAAATAGAGTAGTTTTCGTTTGCAGGGGTTCATAAACAAACACTTAAACATATAAGCAAACGAACAAAAATTCTTTTAAAAACACTCATTCACAGCGTTATTCATCTCAAGTAAAAAAAATGCACGCACCTATCAATTGTACATGTGTTAGTATGTTTTAAAATTACTTTGACGTGACCCAAACAAGACTCTTGATGACAAAACAGGGCTTAAATTAAGTTCATCTCGAGTTTTTTCATTTATACAAAGATAAACTAACCCACACAGAGGTGCAACATTGATATTGACAACAACAGTAAGAACAATGTGTTGCAAGTTTATAAACATAGAGAAGGATTCTTTTACATGCGTTCATAAGCAAAAACTTGAACAAATCAACAAACAAAAAGTAATTTGTTTTGAAAACACTCATTCACAGCACCATTCATCTCAAACGAAAAAAATACATGCACGTATTGATGAATTGTACATGCTTTTGTAAACTTAAAAACTACGTTGACGTGACACAAACAAGACTTTTCATGACAATACAGGGCTTAAGTCAATTTCAATTTGAGTTTTTTTCTTTTATGAAAAGATAAATAAACCCATTCAGACGCAATCCCGAAATTGAGATGCAAAAACCATACAAACTTAGAGACTTGCATACCCGCATACTTCCTATATAAATAAACACTCCTTTTTTCACACTACATATGAAATACCTAGTGAGAAGTAATAAAAAAATCTGAATCTAAAATTGAAATGATTTTAGTTATTGGCTTTTTTACTAATCAAAATTGCACATATTAGATTAGTTAGCTTACGAAATGAATGATTACTTTTGGTGAATCAAATCAGACACTATAGGTCTATGCAGGCATAGAAAATGTTTTAATGTAGTATCTGGTAAATTTTTAGTATGTGGTGAACTATTCAGAAATCAAGAGCAGCAAAAAAACTTGAGATGAATTGTTTTTCTACTTATAATGGCACTTCTGATGACATAGTTTCGATCACATAAGTGAATTTGTACATACAAAGTAAGTACAATGTAGACATTAGTCGTGCTTGCATTTACAAATAAAATTGATTATAATGCCTATCTAAATGCACTAATTTTACGTATCCAAACTTGATTGATAATCTGTACCCATTTAACTTACGATGAAACAATCTGGAATAATGAAGAGAAATAAAAAAGAAGAATTTGGATTGATTTCGACATCGAATTTTTTTTCCAATCACAATTATTTATCCTAAATTGATTCGAAAATTTTTTAGAACAACATTTTTGTACATCTTTTCTGATATAACATTTCCAATACCAGCAAACTGTATATCATGTAAAATCTAACATGCAATGCACACAGTTTACACATAATTATATCATTTTGTAGTATCTGGTTGAACATAGTACAGATACAACACCTAGTAAAATGTTCTAGAAGATCTTGACTAATATGGAATTAAGGCTAAATTGAGTTTTATTTGTGGCTTTATTGTTAGCTATTGTTACACTTCTGAACATATATACATATAAATTAATAATTACACATACCAATCAACACACTTGAATACTAAACACGGACATATTTTTATAATTTCCAGTTTATTCGAACCATCTGCTTATCAGTCAGTGATAGATCTCACACAGCGTAGCCAAATTGGATAAGTTTCCCAGCAGATTAACAAATTCCGGTAAGTCTAAATCAATGTTTTTTTTTCGATAGTCTTTCTAGTTGTGGACTGACTTCTATACCCAATCATAAATCTCAACCAAACATGTGGAGTTTTAGGTGTTCAGTTTACATTAGCCGCTGAATCAAGATGTGAATGTGAGCCCAGAACTGTGATGTGTTTCATTACTTGTCCAAAACTGTTCAATTTGAAGAACAGAAGGAGAGTCGATAAAATTACTATCAAAAGTTAGAAAAGATGTGGTCTTGATTATACAAAACAAAGCATTTATCAGCCATTTCCTTTCCCATTCATGATAAGTCTTGTTCTCTTTTGAGCGCAGCAACAATGCCTCTGCAGGCACGTGTTTTCATCATTTGATTCATAATTTACCCGTTTCAATTGAATTTTTGCTCTCCGTTACCGCAAAATTTTGAAAAAATTTATGTGTAAGTTTTGAATGCTTCCGCTCAAGAACGTACTATAGCCAAAGCAAATAGCCAAAGGTATGCTAATCAAAGATCTAAATTTACTCATCTCCTAATGAGTGCATTCCTTTTTCGTAGAATCAACTTGGATCTTCCTAGGAAGCCGAGAGACCCAAGTTGGCCTGGAAATGGAGCCACCAGCTTCACCATGTTATTCTCGTTGCAGAAATCAGTCTAACAGTGAGCCCTTGGTGCAGTCGGCAGACAAACGATATTAGCAAATTGTAAACGCCAGTTGCTCGCAAAAACAGGAAAAAGGATCGGAACACACCAATCTCTGTTATAGGTGGCGTCAATATGAAAAATTTTCAGTCTATTTTCTGTTATAGGCTGCTTTGTTTAAATAGTTGAGTTGAATTCATTAACGTTTAGCTGTTCAATTTGTAATCTAATTTAAATAAATTAAAAAGAACAAATTTTTTTTTCTCTTATTCTTTAAAATTATGAAAATTTTGCATCTCATTTAGATTCATGTCTGAAAAATGGTCGTTCTAGAAAGCTCAAAATCACAGAAGAAGATTAGCTAGTTTATTTTGCACAAATTTAGAGTTTTTTGAAAACTTTTTTTACTGAAAATTTGAGTTGAGCATCAGCTTAGAACAACTTTTTGTTTTCTCCAAAACATATCTTTTACCTTTAGTTTTATCATAGTTAAAAGAATATTTTCTAAAACACTATAGCTCAAACAATCAATATTGCATAAATACGGGGAAAGATAAATATGGGAAAAAAGAACAGTTGAACCTGTGTTTAATAGCTTTTTCAGAACTAAATATATTTCTTCAAACAACAAAAACTTTTGATTTTTTAGCGAGAAAACAACATAATGTGCAACTCTAGGCAATTTCACTTGTTCTGCGGTAAAACCTGCAGGCTAATAGTCAACTGAAAGTACATCAAACTACAGAACCAACAAATGATTCAAAAAACGTTATTTTTAAAAAAGATTACAAATCTTATAACAATGGCTACAATTTTTGTTTCGAACAAAAACTTCCGCAGTCTAAAAATTTCTGTACAAAACTAAATTATTACTTGAGAGCAGTTTCTGATATGTCAAAGGAATCTATTCGGACCGTTAAACAAAAAACGTTCCATAGTTTGTTTTAAAGTTTTCCCGTCCTCTCCAATTTATTAAGCCTTGGTTTTTGCTTCTGACCACTAAAAATGCTTCTCATGACTCACTGGTCTATTTTGAGTTGAAGTTTGATACCGTTGGAAAATTAGTTTGGGATATCAACAGACATATTACAAAATTTTTTATCACCTTTTTTATTTTTTCAAAGCTGAAAAATATGCTAAATTGTGTAGATGACTCTGTGAAAGCTGGCATTTCTTTGCAAATCTCTACTTGCGACATTTGCAGTGTAAAAACCAAATTGTGTAAGTAGGTCTGAACTTATTTTAATATAATTATACGTAAAACGTTATGATTATACTTTTGTGTGAATATTTGTATTTATCTATAAACAAATACAAGTAAATATCTTTTGTGTATGCGTGTATGTATGCAAGTTGATGTGTTTGTGTGTATGAGTACAAATTTTTCCTTATGCGCTTGTAACCAAAAAATTGTAACTAGAAGAATAACTATAACCCAAATTGATTTCTACCAACGTTACTAGTTTTTCTTGAAAGTTTGACAAGATACTATGTGCATAGTATATATGTACGCATATATGCTTTGTGTATGTGTGTATTTATGTAAACTGTATGTATCTAAGTAAAAGTGTAAAACTTTTTGCATGTTTAAATGAAACTAACCATGTATGTACATACTTTTTGTTTGTATTCGTTTAATTATTTAGAAGTTATGGATAATTGTATGTTTTTATGTAACTAAGAACTCTTGACTGAATGTCCGCTTGGTTGATTGAGTGAAAACAAGCAATTAGTTTGTACCAAGGCAAGTTGTTCAGTTTGAAAGCATTTAAAAGTTGCAACTTTATGATTGATGTTTTATGTCTGTTTAAAAGGAAAGTGTGTACACATGAGTAGTTGAATGCTTGTAAAGTACGATCCATTTCTTTTTAGAGGCAAGTATTTATGCTTGTTCGTACATGAATATGAAAGGCACGTTTATAAGATTTTATGAAAAGACGTACGAATGCCAGTCTTTAATGCATGATTCTTTTTGTCTAAATGTGTGTATATATTTGTCTTGAAAAATACTTGTGGTTGTATTTTAAAGGTCAGTAGAACTAATAAGTAAAATCTTTGCCTGTGTGGTAGCAAAAGTTTTCTTATAATTGATTGCCAGTTCAAAAGTATATAAGCAAGTATGTAAAACTTATGTATGTGCGGTAGTTTATCTGCGTTCATCTTATGTATAAGACTATGTATGTTTGTGTTCATGCCTATATGTAAGACTTCATTTTAGAAGGTTTAATTGTATGGAAGTATTTTTGCATATATGTCAACAGTTTTGTATGTATGGTTGTATAATAGTCTCTAAGTAACTTTATAATTGTATGTATAAATGTAAGTACGTATGTATGCATCTAGGTATGCTTGTATGTATGTATGTAATTATGTAAGTGTGTATGTAATTGTTTTTGTATGTAAGTTTGTATGAATAACCTTATTTAAGTATTTAAATGTATATGAATGAACGTATGTATGTAATAAAAAACGTATGACTATTTTTGTATGTATGCATTTAAGTCTGCAACTTAAGAAAATGTAATATTGTTTTTATGTTTATACAAGTATGCAGCTTTATATGTTTCTTGGGGTATGTATGTTTGATTATAGTTGTAATCATTTAATTTCGTTTTTATAAAAGAATATGTGTAACTCAATCCAAAACTTTCTTATCTTTCTCCTTGAGTTTCTCGAATATTCTAGAATAATCAACCAGAAACTATAATGATTTTTTTTTCATTTTCTTGATTTGCAAAGCAATTTAATAATTTTTAAAATAAAAATTATTTCTTTTTGTTTTTATATATCCTTCTTATGAATAATTAATTTTGAAAAAAGGGGATATGTAGCATCGAGTTTAATTTCATTTTATCTGCAGTCAATGATTATGAAAATTGTTTTAAAGTTGTAACAGGAAAGTCAGTTTTCAAGTTTTCACAAAAAATTGTCGATGGAAGCAGCAAACAACAAGTCCAAGTGGGGACAGCATGGAGTCCAAAAAGTTTGATGAACTGTTGCTCATAGAGATAAAGATTACGATAACCAAGTTAATATATAATTGAATGACAGTTACTGTATAATTGAAGGATGATTGATCAATTTCAATGGATTCTTTTGAAAACTCATAACATTGAATAAAAGTAGTAATCAGCAATGGTGTAATCTGATTAACAGTCAACGCCACTTTTTTATATTCAAGATTTTTTTAGTCGATAGACCTTTTTATGAAATATCTCAAAATGCTTACGCCTTTTGTTTTTGAAACAAACAGCAAGTCTTTCTGCATTGAGGCTCAAAAATTTAATTCCTCAAGCATTGTTTAGTTCAAAGCAGCTATCATCCTGACTGAATCCGAAGATTGAGGTAGAGTTTTGATGATAAGGCTTGATTTTATCTAACAATTCCAAACAACTAACGGTTTTTTGAAGACAAACCTTGTTAAAAGAGAAGACAAATATCGATGCAAAAAAGAGAAGACATATTAGGATGCTAACTGTTTTGATCCTGCTAGTGATCAGAACATGAAAATGAAAGCTTCGGTCACTTCAAACATATATTGAAAAAAAGGTTGAACTCTTAAGGACACAATTAGTTGTCGATGAGTAATCAAATATTTTGATCAAAAGCCCCTTTTTTTGAGAGGCAAAAGCGTAATCATGGAAAAACATTCGAAGATCAGATTTATTTAGTTTGTTAAACTCAAAATTTAATTTGTTCAGCAGAGGGTTATTAAATGACAATTGCTGATAGCGCTTCCATATTTTGAATAGGAAGCTCTAGCCAAAACCAATTTGAACTTATTTGCACGATACTGAGAACAATTGACCAGATTGTAGTATCAAATTAAAAAGTTATTCAATTGTATATTTTTTTAATGGAAAAAGCAAAAAATTTGGATGCTCAAATTATAACCCCGAAATCAAAGCAAATTTGGAGTTTCTATCCATAACTTGTCTTAGTTTTTTTCAGTCTTACCCGATTGAATCTGCTCTAATTTGAATAACAGCTGTCCATAAAAGTCGCAAATAAGTTTTCAACTGCTTTATTCGAAGATCACTCTGTTTTGTCGTATATATTGGCACACAAATAACAGTTTTCCCCACTTTTTAGGTCCGCTTTGATGAACTTTTTCAAAGAGTCTGTTAGCACAATAAAGTTGATAAAAAGTGCAAAATATTTTCTAGAAGCCTAAAAAAATGTTTTTTTTTCTATTTTTATAAAAACTGATACATACATTTTTTAGAAATGGCTGCAGCAAACTTAATGGGAATTTTTGGCTTTCATCAGAGTTCTCGTTTTTCAAGATCTTTAGCAACTTCAACTTATTAGCTCTATCAATCTTTCCATAAAATCAAAGCTTTGTCTTAGATTTTAGACGGTTTTTCAGTCTCCTGTTGACAAAATGGAAATGTCGAAATTTTCAAGCCAATTGAATTATTTTAGAGTTTTCAGTGTTTCGTAACTTTTCTTTGTTTTTACCTTCATTTGGCTGAAAGTAATTTTTCATTCTTATTTTGTTCAATTTCATCATTACATTTTACCTAAATAGAGATGATGGCCGCCGCACTTCACGAAATTTCCTTTCTTCGAGATTCAGCAATAAAACATGCATTTTTGAAGGAAATCGTTCTTCGCAGCAAACAGTTAATGTACGCTGCCAAAATCTTGTGCTTTCCTATCCACCAAAAAGTTTGGTTGCATTAGGTTCAATTGGTTGCATATAACAGGTATATAACGTTGTTTTACATGTAAACAAGCCAATACACCCAAACTTTAGAAGGGAAAATATGCACCGACCAAAACTTAATTCCATTCCCGTTTCCATAAAATGGCTAGAAAATTAACAATTTTAACCCCCCTTAAAACATGTGTGCACAAAAAAGTAGGAGCTTTAACCCCTTTGGCAGTTAAAAGTGGTCAGTGCAACGGCACACCGAAAAAAGGGGGGTTAAAAGTGGTCATTTTTCTACACTACTTGAATCCTTGATTAGTTGATTGAGTGACTGGTTGATTGAAGAATCATTTATCTGACTGGTTGGTTGTCTGATTGTGGATAGAATGATTGTAAGGTTGATTGGTTATTCAGTTGACTGGTCGATTGAATAAGTAGCTGCTTCCGTGACTATTTGATTGATTGGTTGATTTATTGGTCGTTTCATCGATTGGTTGATTGACTGATGGAAAGATTTATTGTTTGATTGCTTGATTGGTTGATTGATTGGTTGGTTTTTTGGTTGATTGGCTGTCTTAGTGATTAATTAGTTGAATGTTTGGTTGTTTGATTGATGGTTGAAAAATTGTTCGGTTGATTTGTCGAGATTGATTGATTAGCTGAATCTTTGATTATTTGATTGATTGACTGATTGATTGAAGAATAATTTAACTGACTGGTTGATTAACTGATTGTGGGTAGATTGGTTGTATGGTTGATAGGTTATTCAGTTGATTGGTAACTTGGATGAGTATCTGCTTCCGTGACTATTTGATCGAATGGTTGATTTGTTGGTCGTTTCATTGATTGGTTGATTGACTGACGGAAGGATTGATTGTTTGATTGCTTGATTGCTTGATTGATTGATTGATTGCTTGATTGATTGATTGATTGATTGATTCATTGATTGATTGATTGATTGATTGTTTGTATGATTGATTGACAGTTCGATTGGTTGGTCCATTGATTGATTAGGTTGTTCCTTGGTTATTTGGTTGATTGATTGACTGATTGATTAAATGGTTGAGTGATTATTTGGTTGGTCGTTCAGTTAGATGATTAGCTGCTACCGTGATTATTTGATTGATTGATTGATTTTTTTTCTGATGGGCCAATTAACTGATTGGTTGACTGTCCGATTGCTGACTAGTTGACTGATTAATTCCTTGATTGATTTTATGATTGATTGACTTTTAGATTGGTTGGTCCATTACATGATTAGCTGTTTCCTGAATTTTCGATTGATTGATTAATTGATTGATTGATTGGTTGTTGATCAAGTGACAGATTAATTAGCTGATTCCTTGGTTGATTACTTGATTTACAGTTTAATGTTTCGGTTGTATATTTACTGAATGACATGGTGGATGATATGATGTGAAACAATGGATTGGTGATTTGATTGTTTGAATGATTTGTGTTCGCTTATTTCAATGATTTTTTGACAAGAAGATTGATTGATAAAATGTTTGATTGATTGATTGTATGATGGTTTGATTATTAAGTTGATTGCCCGGTTAAATGATTAGCTGCTTCCTTGAATATTTGATTGATTGATTATTTGGTTTTTTGATTATTTGATTGATTGACTGGTTGATTGGTTGATCGACTGGTTGATTGATTGATTGTTTGATTGCTTGATTGATTAATTGATTCATTGATTGATTGATTGATTTTATGGTTTTTTGACTATTCGATTGATTGGTCAATAAATGAATGATTAGCTGGTTACTTGATTATTTGATTGATTGATTCATTAATTGATTGATTGATGGATCGACCGGTCGATTGAGTGACTGATTATTGATTAACTAAGAGATAAATAAGCTGATTACTTGATTGTTTGATTGCTTGGTTGATTAGTTGAATTACAGTTAAATGTCTAGGTTGAAAGTTTCTTTAATCAATTAAATGATCGGTTGGTTGATTAATTGATTGCTTGATTGATTTTTTAATCGCATAACTCAATGATTGTTTAACAAAGAGATTGATTGTTCGATTAGCTGCTTGATTGATTGATCGATTGATTGATTTACTGTATGGTTGATTGGTTCTACGGCTGATTATTCCTTTGAACAATTAGTTGAAATCTATTTGTTCGATTGATTGGTTGACTTATTGGTCGTTTGATTGCTTGGTTGATTCTTTGAATTACAATTAAATGTCTCTTTTGGTTGTTTGTTTAATCATTTATAGGATCGGTTGGTTAGTTAAGTGTTGCTTGATTGAATTGTTGGTTGCCTAATTCAATGATGGTTTCACAAGTAGAATGGTTGATAGATTAGTTGCTTTATTGATTGATTTTTTGATTGATTGTGTTGTTGATTGATTATCCGTTTGATTGGTCGTTTTAATGGTTAGCTGCTTACTTGATTATTTTATTGATTGATTGATTGATTGATCGCCTGGTTGATTGCAAGAATTACAGTTAAAAGTCTCGTTTGACTGTTTGTTTATGAAAGACAAATTAGCTGATTGCTTGATTGTTTGATCGCTTGGTTGGTTACTTGAATTACTGTTAAATGTCTCGGTTGATTGTTTGTTGAATCAATTAAAGGGCTGGTTGGTTAGTTAATTGATTGCTTGGTTTATTTTTGGTCACTCAATTCAATGATTTTTTGACAAAAGATTGGTTGATTGTTTTGTTGCTTCATCGACATTGATTGTTTGATTTATGGTATCGTTGATTGATTATTTGGCTGATTGACCGTTTGGATGATTAGCTGTTCCATGAATATTTGATTGGTTGATTTGTTGGTCGTTTCATTGACTGGTTGATTGAATGATTGAAGGATCGATTAACTGTTGGTTGATATTTGATTGCATGACGGGGTGATTGATTGATTGATTGTATGGTTGATTGAAAATTCGATTGATATGTCAATTGAATGATTAGCTGGTTGCTTGCCTTTTTGATCGATTGACTGATTGGTTGATTGATCGACCGATTGATTGATTGATTGGTTGATTGATTATATGAAAGATTAATTAGCTGGTTGCTTGATTGTTTCATCGGTTGGTTGATTACTTGAATTACTGTTAATTGTCCCGGTTGATTGTTTGTTGAATCAATTAAAGGGCTGGTTGGTTAGTTAATTGGTTGCTTGATTGATTTTTTGGTCGCTCAATTCAATGATTGTTTGACAAAAAGATTGGTTTATTGATTTGTTGCTTCATCGAGTGATTGTTTGATTGATGGTATCGTTGAATGATTATTCGGCTGATTGACCGTTTTAGCGATTAGCTGATAAAATATTATTTGATTGATTGGTTGATTTGTTGGTCGATTCATTGTTTGGTTGATTGATTGGTTGAAGGATCGATTAACTGATTGGTTGATTGTTTGATTGGTTGATGGGGTGATTGATTGATTGACTATATGGTTAATTGATTACTCGATGGATAGGTCAATTGAATGATTAGCCGGTTGCTTGATTTTTTAATCGATTTTCTGATTGACTGTTTGATCGACCTGTTGATTAATTGATTGGTTGGTTGATTACATGGAAGATTAGTTAGCTGATTGCTTGATTGTTTGATCGCTTGGTTGGTTACTTGAACTACTGTTAAATTTCGCGGTTGATTGTTTGTTGAATCAATTAAAGGGCTGGTTGATTAGTTAATTCATTGCTTGATTGATTTTTTGGTCGCTCATTTCAATGATTGTTTGACAAAAAGATTGGTTGATTGATTTGTTGCTTCATCAATTGATTGCTTGATTGATGGTATCGTTGGTTGATTATTCGGCTGATTGACCGTTTTAGCGATTAGCTGATAAATTATTATTTGATTGATTGGTTGGTTTGTTGGTCGATTCATTGTTTGGTTGATTGATTGGTTGAAGGATCAAATAATTTGTTGATTGATTGTTCGATTGCTTGATGGGGTGATTGGTGATTGACTGTATGGTTGATTGAGTATTCGATGGATAGGTCAATTGAATGATTAGCCGGTCGCTTGATTTTTTGATCGATTGACTGATTGATTGTTTGATCGACCGGTTGATTGACTGACTGGTTGATTGATTATATGTAAGGTTAATTAGCTGGTTGATTGATTGTTTGATCGCTTGTTTGATTACTTGAATTACTGTTAAATGTATCGGTTGATTGTTTGTTGAATCAATTAAAGGATTGTTTGGTTGGTTACTTGATTCCTGGACTCATTTTTTGGTTGCCTAATTCGATGATTGTTTGACAAAAAATTGGTTGGCTGATTAGTTGCTTCATTCATTGATTGTTTGATTGATTGTTTTTTTAATTGGTTTTCCGAGTGATTAGTCGGTTAAATGTTTAGCTGCACCCTTGATTGTTAGATTCATTGGTTGATTTATTGTTCGTTTCTAAGTTTGGTTAGTGGTTTGATTGATTGATTGAATGGTTGATTGATTAATTGGTTGATTGAATGTTTGATTGTTTGATTGATTGATTGATTATTTGATTGATTGACTGAATGATTGATTGGTTGATTGATTGATTGATTGATTGATTGATTGATTGATTGATTGATTGATTGATTGATTGATTGATTGATTGATGGGGTGATTGATTGGTTGATTGTATGGTTAATTGATTACTCGATGGATAGGTCAATTGAATGATTAGCCGGTGGCTTCATTTTTTGATCGATTTACTGATTGATTGTTTGATCGACCTGTTGATTAATTGATTGGTTGAATAATTACATGAAAGATTAGTCAGCTGATTGCTTGATTGTTTGATCGCTTGTTTGGTTACTTGAATTATTGTTAAATTTCGCGGTTGATTGTTTGTTGAATCAATTAAAGGGCTGGTTGGTTAGTCAATTCATTGCTTGATTGATAGTAGTAGATGTTGGAGGTTAAGTGGGGGGGGGGGGGGCATGGAAGACCCTATGTATTAAGATACGTTATAGACTTCGGGTCTTCCATGCTGTGTATTAAGATTGGGTATAGAGTCTACAATGTATTAAGATAGGGAATACCGATGGTAAGGTTTCAGTGTGATGGTAAGATAAAGAAAAACGTAATTTTTTTGGTTTTTGTGTGGAAATGTTTATTTTTTTCGCAAAGTTTTTGGCGCGCGTTATCTAATTGGGAACAGTTAATAGTTAATTACGTGTAGAATAAAGGTTATGTATTTAGTTTTTTGGTGCATGGTAAGTCAATGGTAAGAGTTTCTGGGTAAATTTTTATGAAAAAATTTACAAAAAAACTTCAAAAAACGATAAGGTTAGCTATTATTTGACATAATTTATTAAATAATCTTACTTTCTATCTAATTGAAACGATAGTTTTACTTTCTATCTAATTGAAGCAATGCTGAAACCTACAGAGACTTCGAAAAGAGGCGAGTTTCCGAGAAAAAAGTTTAAATTACAAAGAAAGTATATAAATCACTGCATCGTATAGTAAACTTACTGCCATAATTTAAGATGGAATGATAAAGGTTCTTGCTATAGTTTCCATGTAATTGTATTGAGCAGGTTCTCTTTCCAGATTCCATTGCAAGTATTGATGATTAGGTTCAGCAACTAAAATTCTTCTAGTAAACAATGAACAATCAACTATTTTCAGACTGACATTTGGATTATCAGATAACATGTAAAAATTAGGTCTAGCTCGAATAAGTTTAAATCGAACTTTGGTGTTTGGTAGCAACAGTTTTTCGCAAGTAAACAAATCAATGGGTAGCCTTCCATAGGGTGAAAAATTTATCCCTGTTCCCAAGGAATTTGCTCTATCAGTGAATGGATACATATCAAATGCATCAGGATTTTCTTCAAAATTGTATCCATGACAAGCAAGAATCCCTTTATTACTCACTGCTGACGAGTTGAATTCGTTCGATATCTGTGCCTTATGAGGATATAATCCATTGGCATTGTAAACCATTGTATTGTTGAAATAAACTTCACAGTTGGAGAATAGAGAATGTAGTAGATTGTTTACATAAGTTAGGTAAGTTTGTGGTTCCTCATCTGAATCTTCCTCCGATTTTGCTTTATGTTCTGCTTTTTCTTTTTTGAAAGCATCAAACAATCTTCCTTTAAATAGTTGAAGCTTTAAGCTAAGATGGGTATCACGCATATCCAAGTAGAGGTTACGATCCGTTTTAAATTCAAAATCAATACTGCTTTCATCCAGAGAAGTACCTGGGTAATACATCTTGTGTGTAAGATGACATAATTGTTTCCAAAACTGGGACTTTATCAAAAATCTCCAATGAAGATTTTTTTAAAAGTCCCGTACCGAAAATGGCTTTGGTTTACACTCATTTTATATTGTCAAAAATGTCTTTGCGAGAGCGACTGTTTTTCGATCTGCCTTTTTGAGAAATGGATCTGATTCTAGCTGTTTTACGCTTAGATTTCTTTTTTCCACCTCCCAATTGTTTCCGAACTCTTTTGTTCCCACATCTTTTTCAAATGTTTTGAGTTTTTTACGTCCACTAACAACTTCCCCAATCTCTGGAGCAGCGATTTCAAACAAATCTGCCCCAATTCTTTTTGCAGCTGGGACTATATATTTTTTAATAAAGGGGATTGCAGTTCTCCCAAGAGTTTGCGCAAGAGCTCCAAAACCTCTTCCACACTGTCTTGCATGTCCTCGAAAAATAGGGAAATCAGCTGATTTTTGAGCAACCATTTCGTATGAAGTTTAAATCAAAAATGATTATTCGAAATCTTGCGGAACAAGAGAACAACTCGAGTGATTCCTACGGACACAAAAGGAATTTTTTCGCCTGTACTATCTCTTAGTTCTATCTTGATACTATGGAAGGAATTTTTCAACAGCTTTTTAAACTGTAAATTTGTAAAGGATTGATAAATCATGTACTGTCCTGTAGAAATTATATCTCCAAACTTCACTTTGGAGATAACTGGAATACAACGCAATAAGGGAGTTTTTGTATCACCAACTATGTTATATTCTATAATATCACTGTATATCATTAGGGAATGTATTCTTATAATGTCGTAAGAATACTGAGGATAATGTGGACCTTTTCCTTTCCTTATAACCCCTGTTTGATTTTGTTCTAAATCACAACCAAAAATGTGGCTCAAATCAGCACTCTGAATTATAAACACTGATTGACTCTCAGGTAAATGAACAGCAACTTTTTGTGTAATTTTATCTACTGATACATAGATTCCGTTATATTCAAAAACTTGAGCTCCTAGACGTTCTCGAATTTTGTTGTTCATGGCTACAACTATATCAACAATACTTGGATACAATCCTGGTTCAATATTCATCGGTACAATCTTTCTTTTCTCCTCAGAACTTTCTCTTCCATCTACGAATGTAAACTTTCCCTCTGTAACATTTTGGTGCAAAGAAGGGTATGATAATTCTGAAGTAGCAACCTCCCATTCTCCTTTCAAAATGTATTTGTTCAGGTAGAAAATTTGTAAAAGAACTAAGACTATTATTCGGATAACAATTAAAAGAAGCGCTGGAAACCAACTCAATAGTGAAAGAATCCATGACAACTGATCGGTAAAAATTTAGTTTAAAAATGATTTACCTTTAATCAGAACATTTTCCAAGCTCTTTTTCATAAAATTTTCCAAGAATTTCCTCTTTGTCGAGATCTTTGATGATGTATGTTGGCGGCTTTTTTGTAGAGACTGCCGAAATTTCAAACATTTCATCTGTAAATTGTGGTTTATATCCTTTTCGGAACGGAATATCATTCTTTGAAATTCTCACTCTGTCTCCAACTTTGAATTTTAGTTTCTTATACCTTGTTAGAGATTTATTGTACAAAACTGAGAGGAAATCAGTATTCTTGACATCTCTAGGTGATTTCCCAATAGATCTATTGATGCGACAATTCATTGTAGACACAAATTGCGGCAACTTGTTAATGAATTTTTCACCCTGATCTTCTATGTAGCGGTAAATAATGTGTTTTAATGATTGAATGGCTCTCTCTGCAAATGCAGCTTTTGTTTCACTCATGGTTGAGTAAACTTCAATGCTTTTTTCCTTGCAAAAATTTTTTGAAAATTCCTCCATATTCCGTTCCTTTATCAACCCAAAGCTTTTCAGGAGTGTTTTTTTGAGAAATCATTTTTTTGAAAGCTTAAAAAGTGTCTTTGGCATAATTAGTTTTCATTGTTTGAACTCTGACAAATCGCGAAAAAAACATCAACAGCAACCAATAATTATTTGACTCCCTTGTTTTGACTCGCTAGTTTGTCCATACCTGCCAAATCCATACACCAAATTTCATTTATATATTTTGAAAAGGCTTGAAGCCTTCGAAAACGTCTGATTGGGGGACCAAAATTTGTATCCGATGTCTTGGTTTGTAAAAACTGTTCTACTTTCTTTTTTGACAATCCGCTTGCTTTACTCAAGTTTCGCACAGAACCGTACGCAGCTCTACCCCTAGAATACAATCTGTTCAGACTTACCTTTTCAGATTTTGAAAGGGATCCAAGTTCCTCTGTCTTTCGCTTTGGCATTCTTGTTGGCAACAAGTTCAGGTGGAATTTGAGTTGCTTCCAAAATGGTAAAGTAAATATCGGGAAAGTCGGTATTTTTCGTTTTAGTGCACACACAAAGTCTACAATTGATTCTTTTGTGTCTCGATTATCTAATTTGATAGTTTCTGACTGACTTAGTCTAATTCTAGGAGAGTTCAAAATTAAATCAATAAGGTGCTTATTGTTACTCGTTTTCAATTTTGCATTTACAGCACTGTAAATAGAATGAAAATTTTTTGGTACAATGTCCTCTTTTTCTTGCTTTTGTTCCAATTTTGTTTTTTTTTTGGAAGTGTGCTTTGTGATTGATAAATTGAGTAAGGAATTAGAACAAACTGATCCATACTACGTCAATCGTTTAATGACAAAAGGAGTGATAACAAATATTAATTGTAAGCCTTTTGGTGAGCTCAAAATAGTTCTCCTTTTATGCAGTGAAGTTCTTCTTCGTGTGAGTTCTGATATTTCTCGTCGATATTTTACTACGTCTACTTTTCGAACATCCTTTAGCTCGCCTCGTAGTAAGTTTATTAGACATTCGCTGAGGAATTGAATGAAACTTTTTGGACAATGGAGGATGAATTGTTTTTGAAGTTTTTGGGAAAATGTTTGGAATATTGGGAGTATAGAGACGTATTGTATGCTCATCGTCCAAAAACTTAGTTTCTGTTCCTGCTGGTAGATAAAACTTTGATGGAACTGAACCACTGTTTGTACAATATCTTAGCGAATCAACTGTTTTTGGAGTGAAATCAATGAGTAAATGACCATAAGGAGTAGATGTTGCATCTTGATACCACTCTTTCAACTGAGATCCTAGACCTAGATGTTGACTTAATGTATTGATTTGTAAAACATCTCTCGGTGACTTGAAAAAGACTATATGAGTATTTTGTAACTCAACATCTCTTCCCAATTTGCTTTGATGAAACAAGTTATGCTTAATATATATTGTATTCAGTCCCCTGTGTCTTCCAGCAGTAGCAACTTTTACAAACTGCTTAGAATTTGAAATTTCTTCACAAGAATCATCAAATATTAACAGGTATTTTGTTCCATTATTGGGAAGGTTTTCAATCAGTTCAAAGTCAACTCCTTCGATAAATTTAAGGTTTTTTCTTTGCATTTGTCCATAAAGAGGTTGATAATGTTGATAAAAATAAAAAACTTTGTCAAACTTTGAATGAAATGTACCAATTTTTAACCACTCAAAAATAAGATGTGATATTCCAGATCCATTCGGTCCAACTAGCGAAATAAAAACTCGTTCTTTGGTAGAAATTGTTTTATTCATAGTTTTGGAGAAGGTAAAATATAACCGACTGTACTTGATAAAATTGCCACCCAAACAGTTGTTTCTTCACATGTAGTGGATAACATTATTCGAACGATTGCACATGCTAGTTTTAAAACTATTACAAAAAATTGGCACATAAACACTAAAAGAGATCTATTACACGTACGTCAAAAAAAACTTCCAAGATTTTCGTTCATGATTCTCCTCATCAAAAACAAAATTTCCTAAATTTAATTGCTTGTCACATTCATCACCCATCTCAACTCTGGAATGAAAAAATTGATAATTACTAACATTTAAATTTCAAAAACACGATAATACAAAATTATTAAGGTAATTTACAATTTATTAAAAAAACATCGAGTCCATGTTCCGTATGCAAATGCTTTTCTTTCTGCACAGTGAAGAGTATTTGCATGACGAAATGGGTAGTTGCTACACCTCCAATCATATTCTTCATCTTTGAAAATCAAATTCTGAACTTTTGGACATGCGTAGTCATGCAAGTTTGTAACCTTTGTTTCCAAAATTTCTGACAGAATTTTACATTTTTCATAACCTTTTGCAAAAAACTCCGTTTCTGGAGCTTTTAGTTTTTTCAATATTTTTTCAAGCTCAGTATATTTTTCATGGCCACTGTTCCAATTGATTCTATGAAGATGCTTCGTACACCAAGCAGACTGAGATGTAGCTTTGAGTTTTTTGGGAGGAAGAAAAGAATATCCCACAGTTTGTCCATTTTGATAAACTCCTAACTCTTTAACTATTTTGTTTTCAATACACTCAATATCCAAAACCACTAGACTCATGATGCTTACTGTTTTCGCTGAAAATTTTCGTTAGAATAACTAACAATCGAACAATCCATATACTGATGAAGCAAAAATTTTAACATATAAACAGAAGATTAATCCAGTCACGTGACCAAGAAAACAAGAACTTGGAAATCTAGGTAAAACATAACAATAACCAGGTCCCTTATAAGTAGTAGAATTCACAGATCCAGCTGCATCATGTAAAATTGCATGAAGTCTGAAAAATTTTGAGTTTGCAAAAAAGTAATCCATACAAGAATTTCTGTATCCAATTAAATCCCCAAAAGGAAATTTTTGGTCCATTTCTTTCAAACTTATGTTTGGGTCCAAAACAAAACAGGTACAAAGAAAGTAATTTTTTCTTTTTGTATTTGATGAAAAGTGATGCTTTATCAAATCAAAATTTCTGAGAACTTCATTCAATTTCTGAACGTTCATTTTCTACAGTGCATTCGTCAATAATGATACAAGTTTTTTTGAATGTTTCTACATAAGACAAAACTGAGGGGATAAAATCAACCAAATTATCATACTCTTTATTTTCCAACTGAAAATTCTGATTGTTCTTCCAAGTGTTTCCTTTTCTACGATACTCTATAATATCTATTTTTTTAATATCTGAACGATAACTTAGAAAAATTTTTCGGCTTCCATTATGCAAAGTCCACTCAAATTGGGAAATTTGTGATTCTCTATCCAAATCTTGCAAATTTGGTAACTTTTGACATTTCAAAACTGTTAGTGACAATTTCTGGGACTTTTCTTGTAAGACGATATGAAAAAGTCTCAATTTATTTTGAAGCTTTAAAACAAGATTTCTGGAAAAACCAATGTTCCAACTCATACTGCTCAGCTCAAAGAAGTTTTGAAAAATGATTCAAGAAGATGAATATTTGAATTACATTACTATAATAACATCACTCAACAACAAAATTATTGAACATTACAGTTCTCAACAAACATAAAATCTCCCAAGACTTGGGCAAGTTCTTTGAATTCGTTCAAAGTATAGTTGACATAGGCAACTTGCTTCAAGACTTCGTTCTCCTTTGCAGTGAAGAGTCGAATCTTAATGTAGGGTGGCTTGTTCACGCTGTACTTCTTGATTGTGACACACACCCTTCTCTTCTTGTATGTTGCTACGTCATACACCGCATGACAGTTCGCAAGTTCCTGCTCCATGGTTGAGTCTTTGTCAGAATAGGGTTCCAATACAGGAACGAGTCCAAGGTTGTCAGCATCGTGAATAACAGTATTCCGTATTGCTGATATCCTTTCCCCTTCTTTTTCACCAAGATGGACTTGCTGGGTTTTTTCGAATTGTCCAGATTCATTTTTCTTTAGCAATTGGAAGCAAGGTTCAAAGTAAATTTTTCCGTTGTAGGGTTTTTGGGACCAAGAAAATCTCCCAATGTTAATTGGTTTTCCGAGTGATTAGTCGGTTAAATGTTTAGCTGCACCCTTGATTGTTAGATTCATTGGTTGATTTATTGATCGTTTCTAAGATTGGTTAGTGGTTTGATTGATTGATTGAATGGTTGATTGATTAATTGGTTGATTGAATGTTTATTGTTTGATTGATTGATTGATTATTTGATTGATTGACTGATTGATTGATTGGTTGATTGATTGATTGATTGATTGATTGATTGATTGATTGATTGATTGATTGATTGATTGATTGATTGATTGATTGATTGATTGATTGATTGATGGGGTGATTGATTGGTTGATTGTATGGTTAATTGATTACTCGATGAATAGGTCAATTGAATGATTAGCCGGTTGCTTCATTTTTTGATCGATTTACTGATTGATTGTTTGATCGACCTGTTGATTAATTGATTGGTTGATTGATTGCATGGAAGATTAGTTAGCTGATTGCTTGATTGTTTGATCGCTTGGTTGGTTACTTGAACTACTGTTAAATTTCGCGGTTGATTGTTTGTTGAATCAATTAAAGGGCAAGTTCTTTGAATTCGTTCAAAGTATAGTTGACATAGACAACTTGCTTCAAGACTTCGTTCTCCTTTGCAGTGAAGAGTCGAATCTTAATGTAGGGTGGCTTGTTCACACTGTACTTCTTGATTGTGACACACACCCTTCTCTTCTTGTATGTTGCTACGTCATACACCGCATGACAGTTCGCAAGTTCCTGCTCCATGGTTGAGTCTTTGTCAGAATAGGGTTCCAATACAGGAACGAGTCCAAGGTTGTCAGCATCGTGAATAACAGTATTCCGTATTGCTGATATCCTTTCCCCTTCTTTTTCACCAAGATGGACTTGCTGGGTTTTTTTCGAATTGTCCAGATTCATTTTTCTTTAGCAATTGGAAGCAAGGTTCAAAGTAAATTTTTCCGTTGTAGGGTTTTTGGGACCAAGAAAATCTCCCAATCCTTTTTTGTTCTTAGCAAATTCAATATAGTTGGGAAGGACATCTTTTCGTGAATACAGTTTTGATTTAAGATTCAGAACCAACTGATCAGTAGTAGATATTTCAAAATAATTATATTTGTAAATTTATAGAAATTAGGAAATCTAGATGACTCACTGTACAATCCATATAAGGTATTTTTTAATATTTTTTAAAGATTGGTTGTTTGATTTGTTGCTTCATCAATTGATTGTTTGATTGATGGTATCGGTGGTTGATTATTCGGCTGATTGACCGTTTTAGCGATTAGCTGATAAATTATTATTTGATTGATTGGTTGATTTGTTGGTCGATTCATTGTTTGGTTGATTGATTCGTTGAAGGATCAAATAATTTGTTGATTGATTGTTCGATTGCTTGATGGGGTGATTGGTGATTGACTCTATGGTTGATTGAGTATTCGATGGATAGGTCAATTGAATGATTAGCCGGTCGCTTGATTTTTTGATCGATTGACTGATTGATTGTTTGATCGACCGGTTGATTGACTGACTGGTTGATTGATTATATGCAAGGTTAATTAGCTGGTTGATTGATTGTTTGGTCGCTTGTTTGATTACTTGAATTACTGTTAAATGTCTCGGTTGATTGTTTGTTGAATCAATTATAGGATTGTTTGGTTGGTTACTTGATTCCTGGACTCATTTTTTGGTTGCCTAATTCGATGATTGTTTGACAAAAAATTGGTTGGCTGATTAGTTGCTTCATTCATTGATTGTTTGATTGATTGTTTTGTTAATTGGTTTTCCGAGTGATTAGTCGGTTAAATGTTTAGCTGCACCCTTGATTGTTAGATTCATTGGTTGATTTATTGATCGTTTCTAAGATTGGTTAGTGGTTTGATTGATTGATTGAATGGTTGATTGATTAATTGGTTGATTGAATGTTTATTGTTTGATTGATTGATTGATTATTTGATTGATTGACTGATTGATTGATTGGTTGATTGATTGATTGATTGATTGATTGATTGATTGATTGATTGATTGATTGATTGATTGTTTGATTGATTGATGGGGTGATTGATTGGTTGATTGTATGGTTAATTGATTACTCGATGAATAGGTCAATTGAATGATTAGCCGGTTGCTTCATTTTTTGATCGATTTACTGATTGATTGTTTGATCGACCTGTTGATTAATTGATTGGTTGATTGATTGCATGGAAGATTAGTTAGCTGATTGCTTGATTGTTTGATCGCTTGGTTGGTTACTTGAACTACTGTTAAATTTCGCGGTTGATTGTTTGTTGAATCAATTAAAGGGCTGGTTGATTAGTTAATTCATTGCTTGATTGATTTTTTGGTCGCTCATTTCAATGATTGCTTGACAAAAAGATTGGTTGATTGATTTGTTGCTTCATCAATTGATTGCTTGATTGATGGTATCGTTGGTTGATTATTCGGCTAATTGACCGTTTTAGCGATTAGCTGGTAAATTATTATTTGATTGATTGGTTGATTTGTTGGTCGATTCATTGTTTGGTTGATTGATTGGTTGAAGGATCAAATAATTTGTTGATTGATTGTTCGATTGCTTGATGGGGTGATTGGTGATTGACTGTATGGTTGATTGAGTATTCGATGGATAGGTCAATTGAATGATTAGCCGGTCGCTTGATTTTTTGATCGGTTGACTGATTGATTGTTTGATCGACCGGTTGATTGACTGACTGGTTGATTGATTATATGTAAGGTTAATTAGCTGGTTGATTGATTGTTTGATCGCTTGTTTGATTACTTGAATTACTGTTAAATGTCTCGGTTGATTGTTTGTTGAATCAATTATAGGATTTTTTGGTTGGTTACTTGATTCCTGGACTAATTTTTTTTGTTGCAAATTCGATGATTGTTTGTCAAAAAATTGGTTGGCTGATTAGTGTCTTCATTCATTGATTGTTTGATTGATTGTTTTGTTAATTGGTTTTCCGAGTGATTAGTCGGTTAAATGTTTAGCTGCACCCTTGATTGTTAGATTCATTGGTTGATTTATTGTTCGTTTCTAAGATTGGTTAGTGGTTTGATTGATTGATTGAATGGTTGATTGATTAATTGATTGATTGAATGTTTGATTGTTTGATTGATTGATTGATTATTTGATTGATTGACTGATTGATTGATTGGTTGATTGATTGATTGATTGATTGATTGATTGATTGATTGATTGATGGGGTGATTGATTGGTTGATTGTATGGTTAATTGATTACTCGATGGATAGGTCAATTGAATGATTAGCCGGTTGCTTCATTTTTTGATCGATTTACTGATTGATTGTTTGATCGACCTGTTGATTAATTGATTGGTTGAATAATTACATGAAAGATTAGTCAGCTGATTGCTTGATTGTTTGATCGCTTGTTTGGTTACTTGAATTATTGTTAAATTTCGCGGTTGATTGTTTGTTGAATCAATTAAAGGGCTGGTTGCTTGATTGATAGTAGTAGATGTTGGAGGTTAAGTGGGGGGGGGGCATGGAAGACCCTATGTATTAAGATACGTTATAGACTTCGGGTCTTCCATGCTATGTATTAAGATTGGGTATAGAGTCTACATTGTATTAAGATAGGGAATACCGTGAATACCGATGGTAAGGTTTCAGTGTGATGGTAAGATAAAGAAAAACGTAATTTTTTTGGTTTTTGTGTGGAAATGTTTATTTTTTCCGCAAAGTTTTTGGCGCGCGTTATCTAATTGGGAACAGTTAATAGTTAATTACGTGTAGAATAAAGGTTATGTATTTAGTTTTTTGGTGCATGGTAAGTCAATGGTAAGAGTTTTTGGGTAAATTTTTATGAAAAAAATTACAAAAAAACTTCAAAAAACGATAAGGTTATTATTTGACATAATTTATTAAATAATCTTACTTTCTATCTAATTGAAACAATAATTTTACTTTCTATCTAATTGAAACAATGCTGAAACCTACAGACACTTCAAAAAAAGGCAAGTTTCCGAGAAAAAAGTTTAAATTACAAAGAAAGTATATAAATCACTGCATCGTATAGTAAACTTACTGCCATAGTTTACACTTACAAATGAAAAAACTACAAATTTACATAAAATTACTTATAAAATTCAAAACATGCACATCATAAATATTATTCAAGTTTGTCTGGTAGAATTTAAAAAGAAGAAATGCTGAATAAATTGCGTAAAATCCACACAAATTATCAGTTTTTTGTAGCTTTCGAGGAACCATTCGCCGATACTTTTTTGTTAGAAAGGAATAAGTTGTTCTTTTCCGACCCAAAGAATCAGCAAAATAGTAAGTTTTATTCAATCGAGCCATCATGATCCAGTGCTCCCCTCTATTATTG
This sequence comes from Symsagittifera roscoffensis, assembly GCF_963678635.1. Lineage (NCBI taxonomy): Eukaryota > Metazoa > Xenacoelomorpha > Acoela > Convolutidae > Symsagittifera > Symsagittifera roscoffensis. The sequence goes on from NW_026970824.1 coordinate 77,441, forward strand.
CTTGGAGCTGAGTTAACAATTGCAAAAGAGTATTTTGTTAGTTGAGGTACTTTATCAGAGGGGTAAGATCCCATGTACTTGAACCTGAGTTCAGGAATTCTTTCAATAATTTGCAGAAGTGAAAAATTATCCATTTTCGCAAATGTTAGCTGATTTACATCTAAAACAAAGAAATAGAAAGTATGATATTGTAATTTAGGATGGAAAATCCTCAAGTTATTGACTTACTCGCATTTAGGTACTGAATCAACAAAATCCCATACACAAAAATTGTGAACTGGACAAAATTTGTTGAACACTGATTTACAGTCTAGGTTGAAGAAATGTCTTGGGTTTTCAATTAAACAGCATCCATTAGCTGCTTTTTCTGGAGATTTAGGTCTGAAGAAAAACAAAATATATAGTACAGAGACAATCACAATGAAAAGTCCCAAAAAAGCTATAATATTTTTATAGGAACCTGAAAACTCAAAAAAACTAAACATTTTTAGTGACTGTTCCGAATTTGTCAATATGAACATTTGATAGTCTTTCTCCCAAGACTATCACTTCCGTTACTTGCTCCAAGGGAAACTGAAAAAACATTTCTAATCTCAAGCTTTCTCCACTAAGTTCTGGATAATGCAAGTGTTCAGCGGCACTTATTGAAAACATTTTCCTGAATAAACTGGTTTTGACGAGATGGAATGATAAAGGTTCTTGCTATAGTTTCCATGTAATTGTATTGAGCAGGTTCTCTTTCCAGATTCCTTTGCAAGTATTGATGACTAGGTTCAGCAACTAAAATTCTTCTAGTAAACAATGAACAATCAACTATTTTCAGACTGACATTTGGATTATCAGATAACATGTAAAAATTAGGTCTAGCTCGAATAAGTTTAAATCGAACTTTGGTGTTTGGTAGCAACAGTTTTTCGCAAGTAAACAAATCAATGGCGAGCCTTCCATAGAGTGAAAAAGTTATCCCTGTTCCCAAGGAATTTGCTCTATCAGTGAATGGATACATATCAAATGCATCAGGATTTTCTTCAAAATTGTATCCATGACAAGCAAGAACTCCTTTATTACTCACTGCTGACGAGTTGAATTCGTTCGATATCTGTGCCTTATGAGGATATAATCCATTGGCATTGTAAACCATTGTATTGTTGAAATAAACTTCACAGTTGAAGAATAGAGAATGTAGTAGATTGTTTACATAAGTTAAGTAAGTTTGTGGTTCCTCATCTGAATCTTCCTCCGATTTTGCTTTATGTTCTGCTTTTTCTTTTTTGAAAGCATCAAACAATCTTCCTTTAAATAGTTGAAGCTTTAAGCTAAGATGGGTATCACGCATATCCAAGTAGAGGTTACGATCCGTTTTAAGTTCAAACTCAATACTGCTTTCATCCAGAGAAGTACCTGGGTAATACTTCTTGTGTGTAAGATGACATAATTGTTTCCAAAACTGGGACTCTATCAAAAATCTCCAATGAAGAATTTGTAAAAGTCCCGTACCAAAAATGGCTTTGGTTTACACTCATTTTATATTGTCAAAAATGTCTTTGCGAGAGCGACTGTTTTTCGATCTGCCTTTTTGAGAAATGGATCTGGTTCTAGCTGTTTTACGCTTAGATTTCTTTTTTCCACCTCCCAATTGTTTCCGAACTCTTTTGTTCCCACATCTTTTGCAAATGTTTTGAGTTTTTTACGTCCACTAACAACTTCCCCAATCTCTGGAGCAGCGATTTCAAACAAATCTGCCCCAATTCTTTTTGCAGCTGGGACTCAATATTTTTTAATAAAGGGGATTGCAGTTCTCCCAAGAGTTTGCGCAAGAGCTCCAAAACCTCTTCCACGCTGTCTTGCATGTCCTCGGAAAATAGGGAAATCAGCTGATTTTTGAGCAACCATTTCGTATGAAGTTTAAATCAAAAATGATTATTCGAAATCTTGCGGAACAAGAGAACAACTCGAGTGATTCCTACGGACACAAAAGGAATTTTTTCGCCTGTACTATCTCTTAGTTCTATCTTGATACTATGGAAAGAATTTTTCAACAGCTTTTTAAACTGTAAATTTGTACAGGATTGATAATTCATGTACTGTCCTGTAGAAATTATACCTCCACTCTTCACTTTGGAGATAACTGGAATACAACGCAATAAGGGAGTTTTTGTATCACCAACTATGTTATATTCTATAATATCACTGTATATCATTAGGGAATGTATTCTTATAATGTCGTAAGAATACTGAGGATAATGTGGACCTTTTCCTTTCATTATAACCTCTGTTTGATTTTGTTCTAAATCAAAACCAAAAATGTGGCTCAAATCAGCACTCTGAATTATAAACACTGATTGACTCTCAGGTAAATGAACAGCAACTTTTTGTGTAATTTTATCTACTGATACATAGATTCCGTTATATTCAAAAACTTGAGCTCCTAGACGTTCTCGAATTTTGTTGTTCATGGCTACAACTATATCAACAATACTTGGATACAATCTTGGTTCAATGTTCATCGGTACAATCTTTCTTTTCTCCTCAGAACTTTCTCTTCCATCTGCGAATGTAAACTTTCCCTCTGTAACATTGTGGTACAAAGAAGGGTATGATATTTCTGAAATAGCAACCTCCCATTCTCCTTTCAAATGTATTTGTTCAGGTAGAAAATTTGTAAAAGAACTAAAACTATTATTCGGATAACAATTAAAAGAAGCGCTGGAAACCAACTCAATAGTGAAAAAATCCATGACAACTGATCGGTAAAAATTTAGTTTAAAAATGATTTACCTTTAATCAGAACATTTTCCAAGCTCTTTTTCATAAAATTTTCCAAGAATTTCCTCTTTGTCGAGATCTTTGATGATGTATGTTGGCGGCTTTTTTGTAGAGACTGCCGAAATTTCAAAAATTTCATCTGTAAATTGTGGTTTATATCCTTTTCGGAACGGAATATCATTCTTTGAAATTCTCACTCTGTCTCCAACTTTGAATATTAGTTTCTTATACCTTGTTAGAGATTTATTGTACAAAACTGAGAGGAAATCAGTATTCTTGACATCTCTAGGTGATTTCCCAATAGATCTATTGATGCGACAATTCATTGTAGACACAAATTGCGGCAACTTGTTAATGAATTTTTCACCATGATCTTCTATGTAGCGGTAAATATTGTGTTTTAATGATTGAATGGCTCTCTCTGCAAATGCAGCTTTTGTTTCACTCATGGTTGAGTAAACTTCAATGCTTTTTTCCTTGCAAAATTTTTTGAAAATTCCTCCATATTCCGTTCCTTTATCAACCCAAAGCTTTTCAGGAGTGTTTTTTCGAGAAATCTTTTTTTTGAAAGCTTAAAAAGTGTCTTTGGCATAATTAGTTTTCATTGTTTGAACTCTGACAAATCGCGAAAAAACATCAACGGCAACCAATAAATATTTGACTCCCTTGTTTTGACTCGCTAGTTTGTCCATAAATGCCAAATCCATACACCAAATTTCATTTATATATTTTGAAAAGGCTTGAAGCCTTCGAAAACGTCTGATTGGGGGACCAAATTTTGTATACGATGTCTTGGTTTGTAAAAACTGTTCTACTTTCTTTTTTGACAATCCGCTTGCTTTACTCAAGTTTCGCACAGAACCGTACGCAGCTCTACCCCTAGAATACAATCTGTTCAGACTTACCTTTTCAGATTTTGAAAGGGATCCAAGTTCCTCTGTCTTTCGCTTTGGCATTCTTGTTGGCAACAAGTTTAGGTGGAATTTGAGTTGCTTCCAAAATGGTAAAGTAAATATCGGGAAAGTCGGTATTTTTTCGTTTTAGTGCACACACAAAGTCTACAATTGATTCTTTTGTGTCTCGATTATCTAATATGATATTTTTTGACTGACTTAGTCTAATTCTAGGAGAGTTCAAAATTAAATCAATAAGGTGCTTATTGTTACTCGTTTTCAATTTTGCATTTACAGCACTGTAAATAGAATCAAAAATTTTTGGTACAATCTCCTCTTTTTCTTGCTTTTGTTCCAATTTTGGTTTTTTTGGAAGTGTGCTTTGTGATTGATAAATTGAGTAAGGAATTAGAACAAACTGATCCATACTACGTCAATCGTTTAATGACAAAAGGAGTGATAACAAATGTTAATTGTAAGCCTTTTGGTGAGCTCAAAATAGTTCTCCTTTTATGCAGTGAAGTTCTTCTTCGTGTGAGTTCTGATATTTCCCGTCGATATTTTACTACGTCTACTTTTCGAAGATCCTTTAGCTCGCCTCGTAGTAAGTTTACTAGACATTCGCTGAGGAATTGAATGAAACTTTTTGGACAATGGAGGATGAATTGTTTTTGAAGTTTTTGGGAAAATGTTTGGAATATTGGGAGTATAGAGACGTATTGTATGCTCATCGTCCAAAAACTTAGTTTCTGTTCCTGCTGGTAGATAAAACTTTGATGGAACTGAACCACTGTTTGTGCAATATCTTAGCGAATCAACTGTTTTTGTAGTTAAATCAATGAGTAAATGACCATAAGGAGTAGATGTTGCATCTTGATACCACTCTTTCAACTGAGATCCTAGACCTAGTTGTTGACTTAATGTATTGATTTGTAAAACATCTCTCGGTGACTTGAAAAAGACTATATGAGTATTTTGTAACTCATCATCTCTTCCCAATTTGCTTTGATGAAACAAGTTATGCTTAATATATATTGTATTCAGTCCCCTGTGTCTTCCAGCAGTAGCAACTTTTACAAACTACTTAGAATTTAAAATTTCTTCACAAGAATCATCAAATATTAACAGGTATTTTGTTCCATTATTGGGAAGGTTTTCAATTAGTTCAAAGTCAACTCCTTGGATAAATTTAAGGTTTTTTCTTTGCATTTGTCCATAAAGAGGTTGATAATGTTGATAAAAATAAAAAATTTTGTCAAACTTTGGTTGAAATGTACCAATTTTTAACCACTCAAAAATAAGATGTGATTTTCCAGATCCACTCGGTCCAACTAGCGAAATAAAAACTCGTTCTTTGGTAGAAATTATTTTATTCATAGTTTTGGAGAAGGTAAAATATAACCGACTGTACTTGATAAAATTGCTACCCAAACAGTTGTTTCTTCACATGTAGTGGATAACATTATTCGAACGATTGCACATGCTAGTATTAAAACTATGACAAAAAATTGGCAAATAAACACTAAAAGAGATCTATTACACGTATGTCCAAAAAACTTCCAAGATTTTCGTTCATGATTCTCCTCATCAAAAACAAAATTTCCTAAATTTAATTGCTTGTCACATTCATCACCCATCTCAACTCTGGAATGAAAAAATTGATAATGACTTACATTTAAATTTCAAAAACACGATAATACAAAATTATTAAGGTAATTTACAATTTATTAAAAAAACATCGAGTCCATGTTCCGTATGCAAATGCTTTTCTTTCTGCACAGTGAAGAGTATTTGCATGACGAAATGGGTAGTTGCTACACCTCCAATCATATTCTTCATCTTTGAAAATCAAATTCTGATCTTTTGGACATGCGTAGTCATGCAAGTTTGTAACCTTTGTTTCCAAAATTTCTGACAGAATTTTACATTTTTCATAACCTTTTGCAAAAAACTCCGTTTCTGGAGCTTTTAGTTTTTTCAATATTTTTTGAAGCTCAGTATATTTTTCATGGCCACTGTTCCAATTGATTCTATGAAGATGCTTCGTACACCAAGCAGACTGAGATGTAGCTTTGAATTTTTTGGGAGGAAGAAAGGAATATCCCACAGTTTGTCCATTTTGATAAACTCCTAACTCTTTAACTATTTTGTTTTCAATACACTCAATATCCAAAACAACTAGACTAATGATGCTTACTGTTTTCGCTGAAAATTTTTGTTAGAATAACTAACAATCGAACAATGCATATACTGATGAAGCAAAAATTTTAACATATAAACAGAAGATTAATCCAGTCACGTGACCAAGAAAACAAGAACTTGGAAATCTAGGTAAAACATAACAATAATCAGGTCCCTTATAAGTAGTAGAATTCACAGATCCAGCTGCATCATGTAAAATTGCATGAAGTCTGAAAATTTTTGAGTTTGCAAAAAAGTAATCCATACAAGAATTTCCGTATCCAATTAAATCCCCAAAAGGAAATTTTTGGTCCATTTCTTTCAAATTTATGTTTGGGTCCAAAACAATACAGGTACAAAGAAAGTAATTTTTTCTTTTTGTATTTGATGAAAAGTCATGCTTTATCAAATCAAAATTTCTGAGAACTTCATTCAATTTCTGAACGTTCATTTTCTACAGTGCATTCGTCAATAATGATACAAGTTTTTTTGAATGTTTCTACATAAGACAAAACTGAGGGGATAAAATCAACCAAATTATCATACTCTTTTTTTTCCAACTGAAAATTCTGATTGTTCTTCCAAGTGTTTCCTTTTCTACGATACTCTATAATATCTATTTTTTTAATATCTGAACGATAACTTAGAAAAATTTTTCGTCTTCCATTATGCAAAGTCCACTCAAATTGGGAAATTTGTGATTCTGTATCCAAATCTTGCAATTTTGGTAAATTTTGAGATTCCAAAACTGTTAGTGACAATTTCTGGGACTTTTCTTTTAAGACGATATGAAAAAGTCCCAATTTATTTTGAAGCTTTAAAACAAGATTTCTGGAAAAAACAATGTTCCAACTCATACTGCTCAGCTCAAAGAAGTTTTAAAAGATGATTCAATAAGATGAATATTTGAATTACATTACTATAATAACATCACTCAACACCAAAATTATTGAACATTACAGTTCTTAACAAACATAAAATCTCCCAAGACTTGGGCAAGTTCTTTGAATTCGTTCAAAGTATAGTTGACATAGGCAACTTGTTAAATGAATTACTGTTAAATGTCTCGGTTGATTGTTTGTTGAATCAATTATAGGATTGTTTGGTTGGTTACTTGATTCCTGGACTCATTTTTTGGTTGCCTAATTCGATGATTGTTTGACAAAAAATTGGTTGGCTGATTAGTTGCTTCATTCATTGATTGTTTGATTGATTGTTTTGTTAATTGGTTAAAAATTTTAAAATTTTAACATATAAACAGAAGATTAATCCAGTCACGTGACCAAGAAAACAAGAACTTGGAAATCTAGGTAAAACATAACAATAATCAGGTCCCTTATAAGTAGTAGAATTCACAGATCCAGCTGCATCATGTAAAATTGCATGAAGTCTGAAAATTTTTGAGTTTGCAAAAAAGTAATCCATACAAGAATTTCCGTATCCAATTAAATCCCCAAAAGGAAATTTTTGGTCCATTTCTTTCAAATTTATGTTTGGGTCCAAAACAATACAGGTACAAAGAAAGTAATTTTTTCTTTTTGTATTTGATGAAAAGTCATGCTTTATCAAATCAAAATTTCTGAGAACTTCATTCAATTTCTGAACGTTCATTTTCTACAGTGCATTCGTCAATAATGATACAAGTTTTTTTGAATGTTTCTACATAAGACAAAACTGAGGGGATAAAATCAACCAAATTATCATACTCTTTTTTTTCCAACTGAAAATTCTGATTGTTCTTCCAAGTGTTTCCTTTTCTACGATACTCTATAATATCTATTTTTTTAATATCTGAACGATAACTTAGAAAAATTTTTCGTCTTCCATTATGCAAAGTCCACTCAAATTGGGAAATTTGTGATTCTGTATCCAAATCTTGCAATTTTGGTAAATTTTGAGATTCCAAAACTGTTAGTGACAATTTCTGGGACTTTTCTTTTAAGACGATATGAAAAAGTCCCAATTTATTTTGAAGCTTTAAAACAAGATTTCTGGAAAAAACAATGTTCCAACTCATACTGCTCAGCTCAAAGAAGTTTTAAAAGATGATTCAATAAGATGAATATTTGAATTACATTACTATAATAACATCACTCAACACCAAAATTATTGAACATTACAGTTCTTAACAAACATAAAATCTCCCAAGACTTGGGCAAGTTCTTTGAATTCGTTCAAAGTATAGTTGACATAGGCAACTTGCTTCAAGACTTCGTTATCCTTTGCAGTGAAGAGTCGAATCTTAATGTAGGGTGGCTTGTTCACACTGTACTTCTTGATTGTGACACACACCCTTCTCTTCTTGTATGTTGCTACGTCATACACCGCATGACAGTTCGCAAGTTCCTGCTCCATGGTTGAGTCTTTGTCAGAATAGGGTTCCAATACAGGAACGAGTCCAAGGTTGTCAGCATCGTGAATAACAGTATTCCGTATTGCTGATATCCTTTCCCCTTCTTTTTCACCAAGATGGACTTGCTGGGTTTTTTCGAATTGTCCAGATTCATTTTTCTTTAGCAATTGGAAGCAAGGTTCAAAGTAAATTTTTCCGTTGTAGGGTTTTTGGGACCAAGAAAATCTCCCAATCCTTTTTTGTTCTTAGCAAATTCAATATAGTTGGGAAGGACATCTTTTCGTGAATACAGTTTTGATTTAAGATTCAGAACCAACTGATCAGTAGTAGATATTTCAAAATAATTATATTTGTAAATTTATAGAAATTAGGAAATCTAGATGACTCACTGTACAATCCATATAAGGTATTTTTTAATATTTTTTAAAGATTGGTTGATTGATTTGTTGCTTCATCAATTGATTGTTTGATTGATGGTATCGTTGGTTGATTATTCGGCTGATTGACCGTTTTAGCGATTAGCTGATAAATTATTATTTGATTGATTGGTTGATTTGTTGGTCGATTCATTGTTTGGTTGATTGATTCGTTGAAGGATCAAATAATTTGTTGATTGATTGTTCGATTGCTTGATGGGGTGATTGGTGATTGACTCTATGGTTGATTGAGTATTCGATGGATAGGTCAATTGAATGATTAGCCGGTCGCTTGATTTTTTGATCGATTGACTGATTGATTGTTTGATCGACCGGTTGATTGACTGACTGGTTGATTGATTATATGCAAGGTTAATTAGCTGGTTGATTGATTGTTTGGTCGCTTGTTTGATTACTTGAATTACTGTTAAATGTCTCGGTTGATTGTTTGTTGAATCAATTATAGGATTGTTTGGTTGGTTACTTGATTCCTGGACTCATTTTTTGGTTGCCTAATTCGATGATTGTTTGACAAAAAATTGGTTGGCTGATTAGTTGCTTCATTCATTGATTGTTTGATTGATTGTTTTGTTAATTGGTTTTCCGAGTGATTAGTCGGTTAAATGTTTAGCTGCACCCTTGATTGTTAGATTCATTGGTTGATTTATTGATCGTTTCTAAGATTGGTTAGTGGTTTGATTGATTGATTGAATGGTTGATTGATTAATTGGTTGATTGAATGTTTATTGTTTGATTGATTGATTGATTATTTGATTGATTGACTGATTGATTGATTGGTTGATTGATTGATTGATTGATTGATTGATTGATTGATTGATTGATTGATTGATTGATTGATTGATTGATTGATTGATTGATGGGGTGATTGATTGGTTGATTGTATGGTTAATTGATTACTCGATGGATAGGTCAATTGAATGATTAGCCGGTTGCTTCATTTTTTGATCGATTTACTGATTGATTGTTTGATCGACCTGTTGATTAATTGATTGGTTGATTGATTGCATGGAAGATTAGTTAGCTGATTGCTTGATTGTTTGATCGCTTGGTTGGTTACTTGAACTAGTGTTAAATTTCGCGGTTGATTGTTTGTTGAATCAATTAAAGGGCTGGTTGATTAGTTAATTCATTGCTTGATTGATTTTTTGGTCGCTCATTTCAATGATTGCTTGACAAAAAGATTGGTTGATTGATTTGTTGCTTCATCAATTGATTGCTTGATTGATGGTATCGTTGGTTGATTATTCGGCTAATTGACCGTTTTAGCGATTAGCTGGTAAATTATTATTTGATTGATTGGTTGATTTGTTGGTCGATTCATTGTTTGGTTGATTGATTGGTTGAAGGATCAAATAATTTGTTGATTGATTGTTCGATTGCTTGATGGGGTGATTGGTGATTGACTGTATGGTTGATTGAGTATTCGATGGATAGGTCAATTGAATGATTAGCCGGTCGCTTGATTTTTTGATCGGTTGACTGATTGATTGTTTGATCGACCGGTTGATTGACTGACTGGTTGATTGATTATATGTAAGGTTAATTAGCTGGTTGATTGATTGTTTGATCGCTTGTTTGATTACTTGAATTACTGTTAAATGTCTCGGTTGATTGTTTGTTGAATCAATTATAGGATTTTTTGGTTGGTTACTTGATTCCTGGACTCATTTTTTGGTTGCAAATTCGATGATTGTTTGTCAAAAAATTGGTTGGCTGATTAGTTGCTTCATTCATTGATTGTTTGATTGATTGTTTTGTTAATTGGTTTTCCGAGTGATTAGTCGGTTAAATGTTTAGCTGCACCCTTGATTGTTAGATTCATTGGTTGATTTATTGTTCGTTTCTAAGATTGGTTAGTGGTTTGATTGATTGATTGAATTGTTGATTGATTAATTGATTGATTGAATGTTTGATTGTTTGATTGATTGATTGATTATTTGATTGATTGACTGATTGATTGATTGGTTGATTGATTGATTGATTGATGGGGTGATTGATTGGTTGATTGTATGGTTAATTGATTACTCGATGGATAGGTCAATTGAATGATTAGCCGGTTGCTTCATTTTTTGATCGATTTACTGATTGATTGTTTGATCGACCTGTTGATTAATTGATTGGTTGAATAATTACATGAAAGATTAGTCAGCTGATTGCTTGATTGTTTGATCGCTTGTTTGGTTACTTGAATTATTGTTAAATTTCGCGGTTGATTGTTTGTTGAATCAATTAAAGGGCTGGTTGGTTAGTCAATTCATTGCTTGATTGATAGTAGTAGATGTTGGAGGTTAAGTGGGGGGGGGGATGGAAGACCCTATGTATTAAGATACGTTATAGACTTCGGGTCTTCCATGCTATGTATTAAGATTGGGTATAGAGTCTACATTGTATTAAGATAGGGAATACCGTGAATACCGATGGTAAGGTTTCAGTGTGATGGTAAGATAAAGAAAAACGTAATTTTTTTGGTTTTTGTGTGGAAATGTTTATTTTTTCCGCAAAGTTTTTGGCGCGCGTTATCTAATTGGAAACAGTTAATAGTTAATTACGTGTAGAATAAAGGTTATGTATTTAGTTTTTTGGTGCATGGTAAGTCAATGGTAAGAGTTTTTGGGTAAATTTTTATGAAAAAAATTACAAAAAAACTTCAAAAAACGATAAGGTTAGCTATTATTTGACATAATTTATTAAATAACCTTACTTTCTATCTAATTGAAACAATAATTTTACTTTCTATCTAATTGAAACAATGCTGAAACCTACAGACACTTCGAAAAAAGGCAAGTTTCCGAGAAAAAAAATTAAATTACAAAGAAAGTATATAAATCACTGCATCGTATAGTAAACTTACTGCCATAGTTTACAATTAAAAATGAAAAAACTACAAATTTACATAAAATTACTTATAAAATTCAAAACATGCACATCATAAATATTATTCAAGTTTGTCTGGTAGAATTTAAAAAGAAGAAATGCTGAATAAATTGCGTAAAATCCACACAAATTATCAGTTTTTTGTAGCTTTCGAGGAACCATTCGCCGATACTTTTTTGTTAGAAAGGAATAAGTTGTTCTTTTCCGACCCAAAGAATCAGCAAAATAGTAAGTTTTATTCAATCGAGCCATCATGATCCAGCGCTCCCCTCTATTATTGCTTGGAGCTGAGTTAACAATTGCAAAAGAGTATTTTGTTAGTTGAGGTACTTTATCAGAGGGGTAAGATCCCATGTACTTGAACCTGAGTTCAGGAATTCTTTCAATAATTTGCAGAAGTGAAAAATTATCCATTTTCGCAAATGTTAGCTGATTTACATCTAAAACAAAGAAATAGAAAGTATGATATTGTAATTTAGGATGGAAAATCCTCAAGTTATTGACTTACTCGCATTTAGGTACTGAATCAACAAAATCCCATACACAAAACTTGTGAACTGGACAAAATTTGTTGAACACTGATTTACAGTCTAGGTTGAAGAAATGTCTTGGGTTTTCAATTAAACAGCATCCATTAGCTGCATTTTCTGGAGATTTAGGTCTGAAGAAAAACAAAATATATAGTACAGAGACAATCACAATGAAAAGTCCCAAAAAAGCTATAATATTTTTATAGGAACCTGAAAACTCAAAAAAACTAAACATTTTTAGTGACTGTTCCGAATTTGTCAATTTGAACATTTGATAGTCTTTCTCCCAAGACTATCACTTCCGTTACTTGCTTCAAGGGAAACTGAAAAAACATTTCTAATCTCAAGCTTTCTCCACTAAGTTCTGGATAATGCAAGTGTTCAGCGGCACTTATTGAAAACATTTTCCTGAATAAACTGGTTTTGACGAGATGGAATGATAAAGGTTCTTGTTATAGTTTCCATGTAATTGTATTGAGCAGGTTCTCTTTCCAGATTCCTTTGCAAGTATTGATGATTAGGTTCAGCAACTAAAATTCTTCTAGTAAACAATGAACAATCAACTATTTTCAGACTGACATTTAGATTATCAGATAACATGTAAAAATTAGGTCTAGCTCGAATAAGTTTAAATCGAACTTTGGTGTTTGGTAGCAACAGTTTTTTGCAAGTAAACAAATCAATGGCGAGCCTTCCATAGAGTGAAAAAGTTATCCCTGTTCCCAAGGAATTTGCTCTATCAGTGAATGGATACATATCAAATGCATCAGGATTTTCTTCAAAACTGTATCCATGACAAGCAAGAATTCCTTTATTACTCACTGCTGACGAGTTGAATTCGTTCGATATCTGTGCCTTATAAGGATATAATCCATTGGCATTGTAAACCATTGTATTGTTGAAATAAACTTCACAGTTGAAGAATAGAGAATGTAGTAGATTGTTTACATAAGTTAAGTAAGTTTGTGGTTCCTCATCTGAATCTTCCTCCGATTTTGCTTTATGTTCTGCTTTTTCTTTTTTGAAAGCGTCAAACAATCTTCCTTTAAATAGTTGAAGCTTTAAGCTAAGATGGGTATCACGCATATCCAAGTAGAGGTTACGATCCGTTTTAAGTTCAAACTCAATACTGCTTTCATCCAGAGAAGTACCTGGGTAATACTTCTTGTGTGTAAGATGACATAATTGTTTCCAAAACTGGGACTCTATCAAAAATCTCCAATGAAGAATTTGTAAAAGTCCCGTACCGAAAATGGCTTTGGTTTACACTCATTTTATATTGTCAAAAATGTCTTTGCGAGAGCGACTGTTTTTCGATCTGCCTTTTCGAGAAATGGATCTGGTTCTAGCTGTTTTACGCTTAGATTTCTTTTTTCCACCTCCCAATTGTTTCCGAACTCTTTTGTTCCCACATCTTTTGCAAATGTTTTGAGTTTTTTACGTCCACTAACAACTTCCCCAATCTCTGGAGCAGCGATTTCAAACAAATCTGTCCCAATTCTTTTTGCAGCTGGGACTATATATTTTTTAATAAAGGGGATTGCAGTTCTCCCAAGAGTTTGCGCAAGAGCTCCAAAACCTCTTCCACGCTGTCTTGCATGTCCTCGGAAAATAGGGAAATCAGCTGATTTTTGAGCAACCATTTCGTATGAAGTTTAAATCAAAAATGATTATTCGAAATCTTGCGGAACAAGAGAACAACTCGAGTGATTCCTACGGACACAAAAGGAATTTTTTCGCCTGTACTATCTCTTAGTTCTATCTTGATACTATGGAAAGAATTTTTCAACAGCTTTTTAAACTGTAAATTTGTACAGGATTGATAATTCATGTACTGTCCTGTAGAAATTATACCTCCACTCTTCACTTTGGAGATAACTGGAATACAACGCAATAAGGGAGTTTTTGTATCACCAACTATGTTATATTCTATAATATCACTGTATATCATTAGGGAATGTATTCTTATAATGTCGTAAGAATACTGAGGATAATGTGGACCTTTTCCTTTCATTATAACCCCTGTTTGATTTTGTTCTAAATCACAACCAAAAATGTGGCTCAAATCAGCACTCTGAATTATAAACACTGATTGACTCTCAGGTAAATGAACAGCAACTTTTTGTGTAATTTTATCTACTGATACATAGATTCCGTTATATTCAAAAACTTGAATTCCTAGACGTTCTCGAATTTTGTTGTTCATGGCTAGAACTATATCAACAATACTTGGATACAATCTTGGTTCAATGTTCATCGGTACAATCTTTCTTTTCTCCTCAGAACTTTCTCTTCCATCTGCGAATGTAAACTTTCCCTCTGTAACATTGTGGTACAAAGAAGGGTATGATATTTCTGAAATAGCAACCTCCCATTCTCCTTTCAAATGTATTTGTTCAGGTAGAAAATTTGTAAAAGAACTAAGACTATTATTCGGATAACAATTAAAAGAAGCGCTGGAAACCAACTCAATAGTGAAAGAATCCATGACAACTGATCGGTAAAAATTTAGTTTAAAAATGATTTACCTTTAATCAGAACATTTTCCAAGCTCTTTTTCATAAAATTTTCCAAGAATTTCCTCTTTGTCGAGATCTTTGATGATGTATGTTGGCGGCTTTTTTGTAGAGACTGCCGAAATTTCAAAAATTTCATCTGTAAATTGTGGTTTATATCCTTTTCGGAACGGAATATCATTCTTTGAAATTCTCACTCTGTCTCCAACTTTGAATATTAGTTTCTTATACCTTGTTAGAGATTTATTGTACAAAACTGAGAGGAAATCAGTATTCTTGACATCTCTAGGTGATTTCCCAATAGATCTATTGATGCGACAATTCATTGTAGACACAAATTGCGGCAACTTGTTAATGAATTTTTCACCATGATCTTCTATGTAGCGGTAAATATTGTGTTTTAATGATTGAATGGCTCTCTCTGCAAATGCAGCTTTTGTTTCACTCATGGTTGAGTAAACTTCAATGCTTTTTTCCTTGCAAAATTTTTTGAAAATTCCTCCATATTCCGTTCCTTTATCAACCCAAAGCTTTTCAGGAGTGTTTTTTCGAGAAATCATTTTTTTGAAAGCTTAAAAAGTGTCTTTGGCATAATTAGTTTTCATTGTTTGAACTCTGACAAATCGCGAAAAAACATCAACGGCAACCAATAAATATTTGACTCCCTTGTTTTGACTCGCTAGTTTGTCCATAAATGCCAAATCCATACACCAAATTTCATTTATATATTTTGAAAAGGCTTGAAGCCTTCGAAAACGTCTGATTGGGGGACCAAATTTTGTATACGATGTCTTGGTTTGTAAAAACTGTTCTACTTTCTTTTTTGACAATCCGCTTGCTTTACTCAAGTTTCGCTCAGAACCGTACGCAGCTCTACCCCTAGAATACAATCTGTTCAGACTTACCTTTTCAGATTTTGAAAGGGATCCAAGTTCCTCTGTTTTTCGCTTTGGCATTCTTGTTGGCAACAAGTTTAGGTGGAATTTGAGTTGCTTCCAAAATGGTAAAGTAAATATCGGGAAAGTCGGTATTTTTTCGTTTTAGTGCACACACAAAGTCTACAATTGATTCTTTTGTGTCTCGATTATCTAATATGATATTTTTTGACTGACTTAGTCTAATTCTAGGAGAGTTCAAAATTAAATCAATAAGGTGCTTATTGTTACTCGTTTTCAATTTTGCATTTACAGCACTGTAAATAGAATCAAAAATTTTTGGTACAATCTCCTCTTTTTCTTGCTTTTGTTCCAATTTTGGTTTTTTTGGAAGTGTGCTTTGTGATTGATAAATTGAGTAAGGAATTAGAACAAACTGATCCATACTACGTCAATCGTTTAATGACAAAAGGAGTGATAACAAATGTTAATTGTAAGCCTTTTGGTGAGCTCAAAATAGTTCTCCTTTTATGCAGTGAAGTTCTTCTTCGTGTGAGTTCTGATATTTCCTGTCGATATTTTACTACGTCTACTTTTCGAAGATCCTTTAGCTCGCCTCGTAGTAAGTTTACTAGACATTCGCTGAGGAATTGAATGAAACTTTTTGGACAATGGAGGATGAATTGTTTTTGAAGTTTTTGGGAAAATGTTTGGAATATTGGGAGTATAGAGACGTATTGTATGCTCATCGTCCAAAAACTTAGTTTCTGTTCCTGCTGGTAGATAAAACTTTGATGGAACTGAACCACTGTTTGTGCAATATCTTAGTGAATCAACTGTTTTTGTAGTTAAATCAATGAGTAAATGACCATAAGGAGTAGATGTTGCATCTTGATACCACTCTTTCAACTGAGATCCTAGACCTAGTTGTTGACTTAATGTATTGATTTGTAAAACATCTCTCGGTGACTTGAAAAAGACTATATGAGTATTTTGTAACTCAACATCTCTTCCCAATTTGCTTTGATGAAACAAGTTATGCTTAATATATATTGTATTCAGTCCCCTGTGTCTTCCAGCAGTAGCAACTTTTACAAACTGCTTAGAATTTAAAATTTCTTCACAAGAATCATCAAATATTAACAGGTATTTTGTTCCATTATTGGGAAGGTTTTCAATTAGTTCAAAGTCAACTCCTTGGATAAATTTAAGGTTTTTTCTTTGCATTTGTCCATAAAGAGGTTGATAATGTTGATAAAAATAAAAAATTTTGTCAAACTTTGGTTGAAATGTACCAATTTTTAACCACTCAAAAATAAGATGTGATTTTCCAGATCCACTCGGTCCAACTAGCGAAATAAAAACTCGTTCTTTGGTAGAAATTATTTTATTCATAGTTTTGGAGAAGGTAAAATATAACCGACTGTACTTGATAAAATTGCTACCCAAACAGTTGTTTCTTCACATGTAGTGGATAACATTATTCGAACGATTGCACATGCTAGTATTAAAACTATGACAAAAAATTGGCACATAAACACTAAAAGAGATCTATTACACGTATGTCCAAAAAACTTCCAAGATTTTCGTTCATGATTCTCCTCATCAAAAACAAAATTTCCTAAATTTAATTGCTTGTCACATTCATCACCCATCTCAACTCTGGAATGAAAAAATTGATAATGACTAACATTTAAATTTCAAAACACGATAATACAAAACTGTTAAGGTAATTTACAATTTATTAAAAAAACATCGAGTCCATGTTCCGTATGCAAATGCTTTTCTTTCTGCACAGTGAAGAGTATTTGCATGACGAAATGGGTAGTTGCTACACCTCCAATCATATTCTTCATCTTTGAAAATCAAATTCTGAACTTTTGGACATGCGTAGTCATGCAAGTTTGTAACCTTTGTTTCCAAAATTTCTGACAGAATTTTACATTTTTCATAACCTTTTGCAAAAAACTCCGTTTCTGGAGCTTTTAGTTTTTTCAATATTTTTTGAAGCTCAGTATATTTTTCATGGCCACTGTTCCAATTGATTCTATGAAGATGCTTCGTACACCAAGCAGACTGAGATGTAGCTTTGAATTTTTTGGGAGGAAGAAAGGAATATCCCACAGTTTGTCCATTTTGATAAACTCCTAACTCTTTAACTATTTTGTTTTCAATACACTCAATATCCAAAACAACTAGACTAATGATGCTTACTGTTTTCGCTGAAAATTTTTGTTAGAATAACTAACGATCGAACAATGCATATACTGATGAAGCAAAAATTTTAACATATAAACAGAAGATTAATCCAGTCACGTGACCAAGAAAACAAGAACTTGGAAATCTAGGTAAAACATAACAATAACCAGGTCCCTTATAAGTAGTAGAATTCACAGATCCAGCTGCATCATGTAAAATTGCATGAAGTCTGAAAATTTTTGAGTTTGCAAAAAAGTAATCCATACAAGAATTTCCGTATCCAATTAAATCCCCAAAAGGAAATTTTTGGTCCATTTCTTTCAAATTTATGTTTGGGTCCAAAACAATACAGGTACAAAGAAAGTAATTTTTTCTTTTTGTATTTGATGAAAAGTCATGCTTTATCATTTCAAAATTTCTGAGAACTTCATTCAATTTCTGAACGTTCATTTTCTACAGTGCATTCGTCAATAAAGATACAAGTTTTTTTGAATGTTTCTACATAAGACAAAACTGAGGGGATAAAATCGACCAAATTATCATACTCTTTTTTTTCCAACTGAAAATTCTGATTGTTCTTCCAAGTGTTTCCTTTTCTACGATACTCTATAATATCTATTTTTTTAATATCTGAACGATAACTTAGAAAAATTTTTCGTCTTCCATTATGCAAAGTCCACTCAAATTGGGAAATTTGTGATTCTGTATCCAAATCTTGCAATTTTGGTGAATTTTGAGATTCAAAAACTGTTAAGGACAATTTCTGGGACTTTTCTTTTAAGACGATATGAAAAAGTCCCAATTTATTTTGAAGCTTTAAAACAAGATTTCTGGAAAAAACAATGTTCCAACTCATACTGCTCAGCTCAAAGAAGTTTTAAAAGATGATTCAATAAGATGAATATTTGAATTACATTACTATAATAACATCACTCAACAACAAAATTATTGAACATTACAGTTCTTAACAAACATAAAATCTCCCAAGACTTGGGCAAGTTCTTTGAATTCGTTCAAAGTAAAGTTGACATAGGCAACTTGCTTCAAGACTTCGCTCTCCTTTGCAGTGAAGAGTCGAATCTGAATGTAGGGTGGCTTGTTCACACTGTACTTCTTGATTGTGACACACACCCTTCTCTTCTTGTATGTTGCTACGTCATACACCGCATGACAGTTCGCAAGTTTCTGCTCCATGGTTGAGTCTTTGTCAGAATAGGGTTCCAATACAGGAACGAGTCCAATGTTGTCAGCATCGTGAATAACAGTATTCCGTATTGCTGATATCCTTTCCCCTTCTTTTTCACCAAGATAGACTGGGTTTTTTCGAATTGTCCAGATTCATTTTTCTTTAGCAATTGGAAGCAAGGTTCAAAGTAAATTTTTCCGTTGTAGGGTTTTTGGGACCAAGAAAATCTCCCAATCTTTTTTTGGTTCTTAGCAAATTCAATATAGTTGGGAAGGACATCTTTTCGTGAATACATTTTTGATTTAAGATTCAGAACCAACTGATCAGTAGTAGATATTTCAAAATAATTATATTTGTAAATTTATAGAAATTAGGAAATCTAGATGACTCACTGTACAATCCATATAAGGTATTTTTTACCTTATATGGAATACTGAGTAGGTGATGATCCAAATATTGACATTGCGTAGGTGATGTAACTACTATATAAGCAATTCAATATAGATAAAAATCATTTTCAACAAGTAATCGGTGATGGCATCTGCTATGTGTCAAGCATATCCCACTTTTTATTCGGACTACAATGCAAAATCTCTTTTTCTCTCTGTCTCAGAAAACTTTTATGAAAAATTTATTGTCACCCAAGACTACTGTGTATCTAACCATTCATCATTCTGCCCAGTGGAAAATTGCAAATTTCACTTAGTATTAATCGGATCATCACTCGATCAGATTTTGCAAAGATTAGATAAATATCATTTCACTTATCAAATTGTTGACTGTATATATACTTTATACAAACACAGATTTTAATTCAATATTATTTCATCAAGAGTTGAAGTTTTCAATCAATTGAATCGTGCAGTCAAACACAACTTGAAATGTAGAATACCGGAAAAATTACCCAGTGTTGCAAAGAAACGACTGCTGCGAAAAAAATTCAAAAGACATTATCTCAGTTCTGCTCAGAAGATTGCGTCCACTCAGACTCTTGGATCAGCTTTTTTGGAAAGGATTCGAAAAGTTCAAAACTCAAAGTATGAGACTGACTTGTTGAAAATTGTTGATTGTTTTATTGATGGTTTTGGTACTGTAAATAGTGATCGTATCAATTTTTCTATTAATAATTGAATATTTGTTAATAAAAATCTTGTCAAAAATGTTTATATTTAAATCAAGAGTTTTTTCGCAAGATGCAAATTTTGGTTTGATTTTTTCAACACGTTTGCAAAAATTTAATTAAACTTTTTTACAAGATGCAAAAATTGTTTTGATTTTTTCAACAAGTGTGCAAAAATTTTCAACAAAATTTTGTGTTAGATGCAAGCTTTTTCGTGATTTTTTTGAAAACAAATGCAAAAATCTAACTTAATTTTTCTTATTCATTTGCAAAAAATTGCAAAAATTTTTTGTAAAAAACTTGTTAAATTAATGCTAAAAATTTTTCATAATTGCTGACTTTGAGTACTATTCCCTATCTTAATACATTGTTTTTCCAATATTTTTGATTAATTTACATGCAAAAAAGAAATTTTTTTATGATCAAATTTAAAACAAAGATACTCATTTTCTTTAATTATTAAATGTGTAAGAAAATCCTCTTTCAGTTTTCTTTAAAATGCGAAAATATTTTATGAAATTTTTCTTAATTTGAGAGATTTTCTTTGATTTTTTTAAACAAGTGTGCAAAAAAAATTATGAAAAGTTTTGCATGGTGCAAAAATTAATGTAAAGTTTTTAACATGCTTGCAAAAATTGGCTTAATTTTTTTACCATCTTTCTAACAAAATTCCATAAAAGTATTAACCAGATGCATAATTAGTTTCATTTTAAACAAATTTTTACCATTGAAATTTCTTAATAAACTTTTCTATGATCTCTTTGTTCCTATCTCTTGAAAAAAAATTTACTAGATAGAAAGAAATTAAATTACAAAGCACAAGACAGTAGCCAATTTGTTTACAAATCAATGAGTTGTCGAGCAGCTGAGTTCTCAAAGTTTTGCAAGTTCTCAATGGAGCACAAAGCTGGTCTTGCCTCCATCACTGGTGGTTGTCTTGGTGATTCGCTGACTGGAGTTCTTGGCTCAGAGAACCCCTCATCCTCTTCGATGGTAATTGGGTTGTCTACAGATCCCTCTTCCCAAGGAAAGAGGAAATCGTCGAATGGTTGGGATACATATCTAGAGTCAGGAATTTCGGGGTAGTTCATTCCCACATGCTCGGCCACTTCCTCCATCATTTGCATTTCTCCAAGTTGATTCTCTGTAGGAGGTACTTGCGTTATATGATGATCGTTGAAATCCCTTCGCATCACTTCCACCATTTGCCAGACTTGGATTGGGATGTCAATTCGTGCCAGAAAAACTCCACAAACTGTTTCTCGCACTTGGATTTGTACTAAATCAGCCGAAAATTCCACCGAGAACATAAGGTTGTTGTTTTGTACTGAGAAGATCATTTTGAGCAATAAGATGAATAAGTGATTAAAAACAAGATTTAAAGTTGAGAGGGTAAAATTTGACTGTGGTTAAGTTGAAATTTTTGTATTTAGAGCTGAGAGAGGAGGTAGTTGACGGTAGTTAAGTTGAAAATAAAATGATTTTTAGTTAAGAGAGAGGGGTACCTTCAACTGGAATGTGTGGGTTTAACCAATCAGAATGGATTTTCCTTATTTGGATTGTAGTCGTGTCCAATCAGATTTTAGTTTCCTTTTATGGAATTCTTATAGAAAACTCGTGTCCAATTGGAAACAAAGCTCCATTTTACACATTGTCGTTTCCAATCACAAAAATGTTCATTTTTGTTCAAGTTGTCATATCCAATCAGAGGAACCTTTTAAGGATTTAAGTCTTCCAAATAAGTAAAAATATACACAAAAGCAATCGCAAAAATAAATGACCAAAAGTTGTTTGCTGTAAAAATAAGAAATATTCCCGATATAAGTAACAAAAGAAGAAAAATTAATAAAAGTAGCATCTTTGCTAGTCTTCTCATCAAGTTAACTGAATTTTTTGTATGTAATCGATGAGAAATTGCTGATTTTTAAGCCGATATTCAAGTTCTTTAATTTTGATGTAGATTTGAGATGATAACTCAAAGTTGATGAATTTTTCAGAGCAAATCTCTGGAAAACTGATACCAAACCTGATCATGCAAGATTTTACAAACTGCTTAGAATTTAAAATTTCTTCACAAGAATCATCAAATATTAACAGGTATTTTGTTCCATTATTGGGAAGGTTTTCAATTAGTTCAAAGTCAACTCCTTGTATAAATTTAAGGTTTTTTCTTTGCATTTGTCCATAAAGAGGTTGATAATGTTGATAAAAATAAAAAATTTTGTCAAACTTTGGTTGAAATGCACCAATTTTTAACCACTCAAAAATAAGATGTGATTTTCCAGATCCACTCGGTCCAACTAGCGAAAAAAAAACTCGTTCTTTGGTAGAAATTATTTTATTCATAGTTTTGGAGAAGGTAAAATATAACCGACTGTACTTGATAAAATTGCTACCCAAACAGTTGTTTCTTCACATGTAGTGGATAACATTATTCGAACGATTGCACATGCTAGTATTAAAACTATGACAAAAAATTGGCACATAAACACTAAAAGAGGTCTATTACACGTACGTCCAAAAAACTTCCAAGATTTTCGTTCATGATTCTCCTCATCAAAAACAAAATTTCCTAAATTTAATTGCTTGTCACATTCATCACCCATCTCAACTCTGGAATGGAAAAATTGATAATGACTAACATTTAAATTTCAAAAACACGATAATACAAAATTATTAAGGTAATTTACAATTTATTAAAAAAACATCGAGTCCATGTTCTGTATGCAAATGCTTTTCTTTCTGCACAGTGAAGAGTATTTGCATGACGAAATGGGTAGTTGCTACACCTCCAATCATATTCTTCATCTTTGAAAATCAAATTCTGAACTTTTGGACATGCGTAGTCATGCAAGTTTGTAACCTTTGTTTCCAAAATTTCTGACAGAATTTTACATTTTTCATAACCTTTTGCAAAAAACTCCGTTTCTGGAGCTTTTAATTTTTTCAATATTTTTTGAAGCTCAGTATATTTTTCATGGCCACTGTTCCAATTGATTCTATGAAGATGCTTCGTACACCAAGCAGACTGAGATGTAGCTTTGAATTTTTTGGGAGGAAGAAAGGAATATCCCACAGTTTGTCCATTTTGATAAACTCCTAACTCTTTAACTATTTTGTTTTCAATACACTCAATATCCAAAACGACTAATGATGCTTACTGTTTTCGCTGAAAATTTTTGTTAGAATAACTAACAATCGAACAATGCATATACTGATGAAGCAAAAATTTTAACATATAAACAGAAGATTAATCCAGTCACGTGACCAAGAAAACAAGAACTTGGAAATCTAGGTAAAACATAACAACAACCAGGTCCCTTATAAGTTGTAGAATTCACAGATCCAGCTGCATCATGTAAAATTGCATGAAGTCTGAAAATTTTTGAGTTTGCAAAAAAGTAATCCATACAAGAATTTCCGTATCCAATTAAATCCCCAAAAGGAAATTTTTGGTCCATTTCTTTCAAATTTATGTTTGGGTCCAAAACAATACAGGTACAAAGAAAGTAATTTTTTCTTTTTGTATTTGATGAAAAGTCATGCTTTATCAAATCAAAATTTCTGAGAACTTCATTCAATTTCTGAACGTTCATTTTCCACAGTGCATTCGTCAATAATGATACAAGTTTTTTTGAGTGTTTCTACATAAGACAAAACTGAGGGGACAAAATCAACCAAATGATAATGAAGTTTTTTTTCCAACTGAAAATTCTGATTGTTCTTCCAAGTGTTTCCTTTTCTACGATACTCTATAATATCTATTTTTTTAATATCTGAACGATAACTTAGAA
The DNA here is from genome assembly GCF_963678635.1 of Symsagittifera roscoffensis. NCBI lineage: Eukaryota > Metazoa > Xenacoelomorpha > Acoela > Convolutidae > Symsagittifera > Symsagittifera roscoffensis. The sequence goes on from NW_026970824.1 coordinate 101,165, forward strand.
AAATTTTTCGTCTTCCATTATGCAAAGTCCACTCAAATTGGGAAATTTGTGATTCTGTATCCAAATCTTGCAATTTTGGTAAATTTTGAGATTCCAAAACTGTTAGTGACAATTTTTGGGACTTTTCTTTTAAGACGATATGAAAAAGTCCCAATTTATTTTGAAGCTTTAAAACAAGATTTCTGGAAAAACCAATGTTCCAACTCATACTGCTCAGCTCAAAGAAGTTTTAAAAGATGATTCAATAAGATGAATATTTGAATTACATTACTATAATAACATCACTCAACAACAAAATTATTGAACCTTACAGTTCTTAACAAACATAAAATCTCCCAAGACTTGGGCAAGTTCTTTGAATTCGTTCAAAGTATAGTTGACATAGGCAACTTGCTTCAAGACTTCGCTCTCCTTTGCAGTGAAGAGTCGAATCTGAATGTAGGGTGGCTTGTTCACACTGTAATTCTTGATTGTGACACACACCCTTCTCTTCTTGTATGTTGCTACGTCATACACCGCATGACAGTTCGCAAGTTTCTGCTCCATGGTTGAGTCTTTGTCAGAATAGGGTTCCAATACAGGAACGAGTCCAAGGTTGTCAGCATCGTGAATAACAGTATTCCGTATTGCTGATATCCTTTCCCCTTCTTTTTCACCAAGATAGACTTGCTGGTTTTTTTCGAATTGTCCAGATTCATTTTTCTTTAGCAATTGGAAGCAAGGTTCAACGTAAATTTTTCCGTTGTAGGGTTTTTGGGACCAAGAAAATCTCCCAATCTTTTTTTGGTTCTTAGCAAATTCAATATAGTTGGGAAGGACATCTTTTCGTGAATACATTTTTGATTTAAGATTCAGAACCAACTGATCAGTAGTAGATATTTCAAAATAATTATATTTGTAAATTTATAGAAATTAGGAAATCTAGACGACTCACTGTACAATCCATATAAGGTATTTTTTACCTTATATGGAATACTGAGTAGGTGATGATCCAAATATTGACATTGCGTAGGTGATGTAACTACTATATAAGCAATTCAATATAGATAAAAATCATTTTCAACAAGTAATCGGTGATGGCATCTGCTATGTGTCAAGCATATCCCACTTTTTATTCGGACTACAATGCAAAATCTCTTTTTATCTCTGTCTCAGAAAACTTTTATGAAAAATTTATTGTCACCCAAGACTACTGTGTATCTAACCATTCATCATTCTGCCCAGTGGAAAATTGCAAATTTCACTTAGTATTAATCGGATCATCACTCGATCAGATTTTGCAAAGATTAGATAAATATCATTTCACTTATCAAATTGTTGACTGTATATATACTTTATACAAACACAGATTTTAATTCAATATTATTTCATCAAGAGGTGAAGTTTTCAATCAATTGAATCGTGCAGTCAAACACAACTTGAAATGTAGAATACCGGAAAAATTACCCAGCGTTGCAAAGAAACGACTGCTGCGAAAAAAATTCAAAAGACATTATCTCAGTTCTGCTCAGAAGATTGCGTCCACTCAGACTCTTGGATCAGCTTTTTTGGAAAGGATTCGAAAAGTTCAAAACTCAAAGTATGAGACTGACTAGTTGAAAATTGTTGATTGTTTTATTGATGGTTTTGGTACTGTAAATAGTGATCGTATCAATTTTTCTATTAATAAATGAATATTTGTTAATAAAAATCTTGTCAAAATTGTTTATATTTAAATCAAGAGTTTTTTCGCAAGATGCAAATTTTGGTTTGATTTTTTCAACACGTTTGCAAAAATTTAATTAAACTTTTTTACAAGATGCAAAAATTGTTTTGATTTTTTCAACAAGTGTGCAAAAATTTTCAACAAAATTTTGTGTTAGATGCAAGTTTTTTCGTGATTTTTTTGAAAACAAATGCAAAAATCTAACTTATTTTTTCTTATTCATTTGCAAAAAATTGCAAAAATTTTTTGTAAAAAACTTGTTAAATTAATGCTAAAAATTTTTCATAATTGCTGACTTTGAGTACTATTCCCTATCTTAATACATTGTTTTTCCAATATTTTTGATAAATTTACATGCAAAAAAGAGATTTTTTTATGATCAAATTTAAAACAAAGATACTCATTTTCTTTAGTTATTAAATGTGTAAGAAAATCCTCTTTCAGTTTTCTTTAAAATGCGAAAATATTTAATGAAATTTTTCTTAATTTGAGAGATTTTCTTTGATTTTTTTAAACAAGTGTGCACAAAAAATTATGAAAAGTTTTGCATGGTGCAAAAAATAATGTAAAGTTTTTAACATGCTTGCAAAAATTGGCTTAATTTTTTTACCATCTTTCTAACAAAATTCCATAAAAGTATTAACCAGATGCATAATTAGTTTCATTTTAAACAAATTTTTACCATTGAAATTTCTTAATAAACTTTTCTATGATCTCTTTGTTCCTATCTCTTGAAAAAAAATTTACTAGATAGAAAGAAATTAAATTACAAAGCACAAGACAGTAGCCAATTTGTTTACAAATCAATGAGTTGTCGAGCAGCTGAGTTCTCAAAGTTTTGCAAGTTCTCAATGGAGCACAAAGCTGGTCTTGCCTCCATCACTGGTGGTTGTCTTGGTGATTCGCTGACTGGAGTTCTTGGCTCAGAGAACCCCTCATCCTCTTCGATGGTAATTGGGTTGTCTACAGATCCCTCTTCCCAAGGAAAGAGGAAATCGTCGAATGGTTGGGATACATATCTAGAGTCAGGAATTTCGGGGTAGTTCATTCCCACATGCTCGGCCACTTCCTCCATCATTTGCATTTCTCCAAGTTGATTCTCTGTAGGAGATACTTGCGTTATATGATGATCGTTGAAATCCCTTCGCATCACTTCCACCATTTGCCAGACTTGGATTGGGATGTCAATTCGTGCCAGAAAAACTCCACAAACTGTTTCTCGCACTTGGATTTGTACTAAATCAGCCGAAAATTCCACCGAGAACATAAGGTTGTTGTTTTGTACTGAGAAGATCATTTTGAGCAATAAGATGAATAAGTGATTAAAAACAAGATTGAAAGTTGAGAGGGTAAAATTTTACTGTGGTTAAGTTGAAATTTTTGTATTTAGAGCTGAGAGAGGAGGTAGTTGACGGTAGTTAAGTTGAAAATAAAATGATTTTTAGTTAAGAGAGAGGGGTACCTTCAACTGGAATGTGTGGGTTTAACCAATCAGAATGGATTTTCCTTATTTGGATTGTAGTCGTGTCCAATCAGATTTTAGTTTCCTTTTATGGAATTCTTATAGAAAACTCGTGTCCAATTGGAAACAAAGCTCCATTTTACACATTGTCGTTTCCAATCACAAAAATGTTCATTTTTGTTCAAGTTGTCATATCCAATCAGAGGAACCTTTTAAGGATTTAAGTCTTCCAAATAAGTAAAAATATACACAAAAGCAATCGCAAAAATAAATGACCAAAAGTTGTTTGCTGTAAAAATAAGAAATATTCCCGATATAAGTAACAAAAGAAGAAAAATTAATAAAAGTAGCATCTTTGCTAGTCTTCTCATCAAGTTAACTGAATTTTTTGTATATAATCGATGAGAAATTGCTGATTTTTCAGCCGATATTCAAGTTCTTTAATTTTGATGTAGATTTGAGATGATAACTCAAAGTTGATGAATTTTTCAAAGCAAATCTCTGGAAAACTGATACCAAACCTGATCATGCAAGATTTTGAACTTTGAATGTCCTTAAAAAAATGGAGGAATAAAGAACTTTGCTGGGGAGTTTTAACAAATTTGGGAGTTGGATATGGAATAAAAAGAGTCTTTGAAATATTATCGTACGATTTTTTTATCAATTTCAAATTTTCTAAAATAAATAACATTTCTTTTCTAGTCAAGTGTAACTCAGCTGTAAGTTTATAGCTTTGATACGCAATATGTGAATCAAAAGTAAACTCTTTGATTGAGTAAGTTTCTCTGAAGAGACCTTTACTTAGCCGGAGAACTCTATTTTGGACAACATAAACGTCCAAAAAATTGTGAAAAAAGTAAGAAACCACATCTATTTCATCAATAAGGAAATCACACGGAATATTTTCTTTTTTCTTGTAGAGTAATTCGAGGAAGTTCAAATGCTTTTTGATTGACATTCTTCAAAAATGAATATTTTTGATCCAAAGTTATGACTAGAAACAGCTTAGTTCTGATTGGTTGAGAATTTTTCTGGAAAATTCTAGAATTTTCCGAAAATTCTAGAACTTTCCGAAAATTCTAGAATTTTCCAAGGAATAACGTGGAGATGACGTCATTACCATAAAAGCAAAATTGCGTAGGCGGTGACATCACTTCTATTCAAAGAATGACGTCATTACCATAAAAGGAAATTTGCGTAGGCGGTGACATCGCTTCCATTCAAAGAATGACGTCATTACCGTAAAAGGATTATTGCGTAGGCGTCATTGATAGTATAAATACACTTATTTTATTGGTTTAAATCATTCATTTTGTTTGCCAATCAGAAACAGTCAACTGAATTTTACTTCAAATTTTACATTTCGTTACTTCACGAAAAGTAAGTATTTTCATTCAATTGGTACTTTACGTTTTTAAATTTGGAACATTTCAAAAGTCCCAATTTTTTTTAGATAATGCCTGCACTTAACCGAAATGAGAAAGTCAAATGTGAGGACTGCGGAAACATGTTTACTCGAATAAACGCTGCCAGACATCAAAAAAAGCAGGAGGAATATAAGTGTTCCAAATGTCATTTTTATACAAAGAACAAGGACGAGATGAACTATCATGTTGCTAAGAAACATGCTCCACCAAGTTCCAAGCAATCAACGGTGTGTTCTTCTTGTGAGCAAGAGTTTCCGAGTTACTAATCTCTCCAGCAACATCGGAGAAAGGAACATGGAGTGAAACAACGGAAGCCAAGTGATACGGTAGCCGACTTGAACAAAATTGTGGAGGATGAGGGGGAAGATGGTGAAAAATTGAAGGAGGAACTTGGTGCATGTCAACATTTTCTAGTGGATACGGAGATGGAAAATGGGAGAAAAAAGGTATTTAACTTCCAAATGTCCCAGTTAGATACTAAAATAATTAACGAGAAACTTGAAGAAGTCTTCAACAAGCTCGATTCTGCAGCCAAAATCAACATTGCTCTGGGTTTTGTTCTTCGAAATATTGAGAATGGTGAATATCGATATTTCTACGCCCATGAAAACAATACTCTGTTTGAAAAATCCCACTTACTTTGTACGAAAGCGGATTTGATAACAATCCAAGGAAAAGTAGAAAAATTTGATATTGTGGAGCAATGTACCCAAGAACGCCAGAACACAAAGTGGCGATTCAAGTTGATTACTAACGTTACAATTTTTGCTGCTTTGCTGAAAAACATCCCCATGGGATGTCCGGACTCTGTCTTACCCGAACCTTTGATACGACATACGCAAGTGAATTGTCTTTTATCTAACAAAGACAAGGAACCTTACAAAGATCATTTGTGTCTTTTCCGCGCATTGGCCATGTACATGAACGGACACAATGATCTCGACACTCACACCTCCAGATATTTTACAGAATTCATAACAATATCTGGTTATGATCCTAAGAATTTTCGTGGAGTTTCCGTTGAAGACTTACCTGTTGTCGAGGAAATAATTGAACGCAACATCTTTATTTACGATTTTGATATTCAAGAGGGAGAATATGTGGGAGAACTAGCACGAAGAATTATTGGTAGATTTGATAAAACAGTCAAATTACTGCGATTCAACAATCATATTATTCATACAAATGATATAGATAGCTTCTTTAAGTTTTTCCGGTGCCCTAGTTGTGATAGTTTCTTCAAAAGATCCGAGTTTCTCAACAAACATCTTCTGAGATGTAAGGATCGTGTGAAACATATTTACCCAAAGAACGTATATGAGCTTCGCGAAACCTTGTTTGAAAAGCTAGAAGTATTCAATCTTCCAGTTTCCGATGATAAAAAACTCTTCAAAAACTTAGCAGTTTTCGATTTTGAGTCGATATGTGTTCCTACAGAAGAACTAAAAGAAACACAAACTACTACCTGGATAGAAAAACATGTTCTTATTTCAGTATCTATATCATCGAATCTGATTGATGAACCCATCTTCTTGTACAACAAGGATTCACAGAACTTGATAATTGATTTTGTATCCAACCTCGAGCTGTTGGCTGAACAAAGTAAGCTAGAAATGAGAAAAAAATTTCAAGATATTGAAGTAGCTGTCAATGAAAGAATGAAGAAGATCTTTGATCAGCTAAACGAACGTGGTAAAAATTATTCACGTAACAAATTCGAGTACGAAGGCGAATGCATTGAAGATTCGGAAGAAGCAGATATGTCAACACAATTTTTGCGAATTCAGAAAAATCAACTCATCGATTTGAAACAACATCTGGAGAGATATATAAATACTTAACCTGTTTTTGGATTTAACAGCGGTAGATATGATTTAAATTTGATCAAGTCCTACCTAATCTCCTATTTGATTCGCGATAAAGAACAAGAAACATCCGTCATCAAAAAAGCAAATGATTTTATATCTTTCAAGTTTGGAGATGTACACTTTCTTGACATTATGAAATTTCTGGGTGGAGCAACAACTCTGGACTCATTTCTCAAAGCTTATAAAGCTAGTGAAACAAAAGGATTCTTTCCTTATGAGTGGTTTGACAACCCTGACGAACTTGATTTTCCAGGACTGCCGCCATATGAAGCATTTTTCAGTAAACTTAGAAACAAGAATCCTCTAGACAAAGACTTTACTGATTATGAAAAACTGAGGAAGAGTGGACTTGATGAACATCAAGCACTGAAAAAGCTTCAAATCAAGACTGTACCCCCATCTGGACTAGATAATTACAATTACTTACAACAAACTTGGCAGAAAAACGGAATGACTGTTTTCAAAGACTTTTTGCAGTGGTACAACAACAAAGATGTAGTTCCAACCCTGGAAGTAATGCAAAAAATGATCCAATTTTATCATAACAAAGGGATAGATATGTTGAAACTTGGATGTACACTTCCAAATCTAGCAAACATATGTCTACACAAATCTACAAATTACAAGTTTTATCCATTTTGCGAAAGTGATAAAGATTTGTGTGAAAAAATACGAGAAGACATGACCGGTGGACCTTCGATTGTGTTTACTCGAAAAGCAGTTGTAGACGAAACCTTTATCAGAGATTCATCAACTATTTGTAAGTCAATCGTTGGAATTGATGCGAGCCAGCTTTACCCCTATTCAATGTGTCAAGATATGCCAACAGGACTGTATACGAGATGGGAGTTTGACACTGATATGCAGAAATTCAAGGCTAGACATAATCGAACTCGCAACTTTGAGAATATGGTCATGTCTTTCTATGACTGTAAAATTGAGAGCTTTTTTACATCTGGAAAACAGAAGAAAATTGACTGTTTTAATGTGGACGGTTATTGTGATCACTGTAAAACAGTATTCGAGGCAATGGGTTGCTACTATCACTTTTGTTCTTCTCAAGAAACTCGTCCCTCCTTAACAGAACAGGATATTGAGCGAGGAAACAAGAAGAGAGAAATGGATGATATGCGACGAGAATACATTAAAGAGAAAGGATACAAAGTGGAAGAAATGTGGGAGTGTGACTGGTGGGAAAGTTTCAAAACCGATGAAAAGATCAAAAATCACGTCAGAACCCACTTTCCCTATAAAAGACCTCTTTCTACAGACTCACTTCTAGCAAAAATAAAAGATGGATCTCTTTTTGGCTACGTTCAGTGCGACTTAGTTGTTCCAGATGAACTGAAATCAAAATTTGCGAATTTTCCTCCAATTTTCAAAAACACTGAGGTTGGAAGAAACGATATTGGTGACTATATGAAGAAGTATGCTATTGAAAATGAAATGTTGAAACATCCACAGAGAATGCTTATATCTAGCTTCAAGATAGAAAATGGAACAGTTATAACTCCTCTCTTCAACTTTTATTTGGAATTTGGTTTGCAATGCACCAAAATTTATCGTTTTGTTGAATATTCTCCTCGGAAATGCTTTAATAATTTCGTTCGGTCAGTGGTTGATGCAAGAAGAGAAGGAGATGAAAACCCTCTATCAGGAGTTGTAGCAGAAACAATGAAGCTCTTGGGCAATTCCTCCTATGGATATCAGATCATGGACAGATCCAGGCATACAATCACGAAGTATCTGAACGATGAAAAAACTCACAAGGCAATCAATGAACCACTGTTGAAGAGACTTAACACAGTTGAGAAGGACTTATATGAGGTGGAGTTATTGAAGTCAACCATTGAGCATAGAGAACCAATCATCGTTGGTTTTTTTATACTTCAGTATGCAAAGCTGAGAATGTTGGAACTCTACTACAACTTCTTTGACAAGTTCTGTGATGTAAATAAATTTGAAGAGTTGGAGATGGACACAGACTCACTTTACTTGGCACTTGCAGAAGAAAATTTGTACGATTGCATACAACCAGATAAGAGAGCTGCTTGTGAAAAAATAAGAGAGAGTGATTGCAGAGATTCCTTCAAGGCGGATGCAAAATCGAATTTCTTTCCTCGAACCTGTTGTAGTATCCATAAAAAACATGATAAGCGGGAGCCGGGACTTTTCAAAGAAGAATTTAGGTGCACAGAAATGCTCTGTTTATGTAGTAAGACATATTGCTGCTATGACAACAAGTCAGGCAAATTCAAATTTAGCAGCAAAGGATTGAATAAGCGGGTTCTAGAAGACTCTGGAGATGGACCTTTAGCAAAGTATAGGAGAGTGCTTGATGAAGCAATTAATCTTACATCTACTAACAGAGGAT